>NC_043004.1:16559659-16614659 GCF_006345805.1 Octopus sinensis
GCATGCGAAAGACCTACAAGATGGTGAGAATTCATTGTTGTCAAACAGTCAGGGTCCAAATAATGATATTAAAAGAAGAACGAAAATACATTGTGACCAGCGATGTATAAGATCGGGTCGTTAAGCAAGAATAAAGAAAAATATACGCTTTTATATTCACTCTGTCTTGTCATCTTTTTTTTCAATATTTGAAAACATTTACATGAAATCCTATGAAATAAATGATTTTAAATTTTAACCTCAATAATAATGAAAAGTGTTATATTATACTACTGAAAAAAGGAAGTATTCAATATTAATCATAGAATAGTTTGCAGATATTATACATAATCTTGACAATCGTAAAAAACTTGTTATTTTTGTTTTTAATGTGTTTAGTGTTTTTAGAAGTACAGGGAGATGAAACATTTTAATGGAAGAAGGTTCTTGGGAGATTATGTGCCATTTCGGTGACTTTGCTTATATGAGACAAATCCTGCAGTATAGAGAACTTGTTTCTGGCTACATGGCTCTTCGAACGGAACAATTGTCAATGAGTAAAGTGGGAGAATCGACTTTGGTCAAAGGATAAAATTAATTACGAGTAGCGTGCACCTGATTATCTAAATATGTTGCCAAGAGAAACTCATTATTAGACTTTCAATGTCTCAATGTTATACATCAATAGAACCCTTTGAATTTAATGAAGCGCTAAGAAATTGAAGGGCGTTTGATTAAATATATTTAAAGAAATACAGATTTATTAATATTGGATCAGGTGGATTATTAATGGGGATCAAGATTACACAATAATTTACTTCAAAATCTTTCTCATACAACCCGAGTTGTGTCAAGGACTTGCATAAGTAGATAAAATCACTGTTGAAGGAAATTGCCTCAGCAATAGACATGACGCATACACACAAAATATAGGTTTCAAATTTTGCCACAAGCTAAAGAATTCGGTACTTATTTTATCGACTCTGAAATTATAAAATGTGAAGTAGAACACGGCAGAATTAGCTATTACAACGTAAAGATGTACGAAAGGCTGCTAAGTACTTTGTCCTTTATGCTAATGGTTCGGCCACAGATCGTCGCTTTACATACACAAAATATTGACAATGGATGCGAGCAGTACTGTGTGGTTAAAGTTAAATTAGCGACCACGGTATTCTGGTTCCATTCAGTCAAGTAAAATTTGGATAAAGGCATCCTATTTCATGATGACCTGTATATTCTTACAACATGAAAACTGTGTGAAAGTTGAGTAGTGCATGCGGGACACACACACACACACACACACACACACACACACACATACACACACATACACACGCGCGCGCGCGCACAACACACACGTGCATAAACATACACACAAGGGGAATGTGGGTGTATGGGAGGGTACTGAAAAGTTCCTGGCTTTGGGTAAGAGAAAATACAGGAAGACCCGTTAAATATGATTTTATTCAATATATTTCCCTCTCAGATTCACACATTTATTTCTTTATTGCCCACAGGGGACTAAACATAGAGAGGACAGACAAAGGGATTAAGTCGATTACATCGACCCCAGTGCGTAAATGGCACTTATTTAATCGACCCCGAAAGGATGAAAGGTAAAGTCGACCTCGGCAGAATTTGAACTCAGAACGTAACGGCAGACGAAATACCTATTTCTATTTCTTTACTATCCAGAAGGGACTAAACACAGAGAGGACAAACAAGGATAGACAAACGAATTAAGTCGATTATATCGACCCCAGTGCGTAACTGGTACTTATTTAATTGACCCCGAAAGGATGAAAGGCAAGTCGCCCTCGGCGGAATTTGAACTCAGAACGTAGCGGCAGACGAAATACCGCTAAGCACTTCGCCCGGCGTGCTAACGATTATGCCATCGCGGTTCTTCAGTTTTCCTAAGTCCTGTAAAACAACTCGAAATGCTTCGCCCCAACCAGGCTTTTTGCGTTCACCTTTAAAGCCAGGAACTTTTCAGCGCCCCCTCGTATACGTGTGTTTTGTATGAGATATAATATAAATAACTAAATAATTTACCAAGCTGTGCATCTCAAGTAATTTTTGACAAAAAATAAATAATTATTAGAGATGGAGTTTAGATTCATACATTAAAATAAACAATCGCAATGTTAACCAGGAAAATAAGTTTCACAGGTGGCACACGTTTAGCTAGGCATGTAAACTGGATTTCCATTGTATGTTCGCGGTTTAGAAAGTTTTCAGAGGAAAATAAATATTTATATTAAAGAAAACTGACATCAACCATAAAAAGTAAACTGAAAAATGAAACATAAACAAATATAAATCTAGAATCAAAACATTACAAACAATAATAATGAATTATAATAATATAAAAAAAAGCACAATAACAGCACTAACATTTAACAGGAATAACAACAGGAAGGCAAACAAAAACACGGAGTCTCTCGGAGAACAATGGCAGAGTTTTCGATCAATATTGGAAAAATCAAAAATATTACTTATGGAACAATTCTTTAAAATGTAAATTAATGGAAATTTACAGTATTTTTTTTTTATGGCAGACAGCAAAAGATGACAATGGCAGAAGATTTGCGGACACATTGACATGAAAGAGGAACAAATATGTAAGATATACGGGTTTGTGTGTGTGTGTGTGTGTGTGTGTGTCGGTCTGTGTGTATGTGTGTGTGGGAGAGAGAAAGAGAAAGAATATCGTTAACGTTGTCGATAAATGTGGGTTTCAGATGCATCGCTAAATCTCCAAAATTAATCATATCTGTATATATATATATAGAGAGAGAGAGAGAGAGAAAGAGAGAGAGAGATGTGTGTGTGGAGAGAGAGGAAGAGAGAGAGGCGTATATATATTTACACACACATATATATATATATATATATATATATATATATATAATATATATATATATATACAGTTGTGACCAAAACTTTGGAACGTATTTCTAAAAAATAAAATTGTTATTCCCAAGTACAATTCAATTCAAATATATATATTTGGGTATTTGATATAAAAATTCTAATTTTCAGATCTATATTCCAAAATTTTACCCACGAGTGTATGCATATACATGTGTGTGTATGTGTGTGTGGGTGTGTGTGTGTGTGTGTGTGTGTGTGTGTATGTGTGTGTCGGCAGGAAGCTATGTATGCAACGTAAGCGCGTATCTGGTTTTTCACCTGGCAGTGAGTTTTTTAACGTGCAAATTTCGTCGAGATTATACATAGTTTTCCTCTCTTCATGGTCGATAGCATAAGGTTTCAGTCGAAAATTGAAATAGCTGAAGAAACTGTCGAATAGGTGATTTCAGCTGTTTGAGTCATTCAAAATCAGCTAATCCTGTGGTTGAAACAAATATCATTATTATTTTTATTGTTAATAATGCTATTATTATTCTTCCGATTTCACTCAACTCTCATATCATTAAAGTATTTGACAGGGTGGTGAGATCGCAAATAACTTACTTCCCCGAAGACAACAATCTACTGAACCGTAACCAGCATGGTTTCCGTGATGGCAGGGACTGCAGGTAGCAGCTTCTACACCATTTTGATGACATCTTAAAAGCGTTGGGAGAAGGCTCCAACACTGACTGAATATACCTTGATTTTAGCAAGGCCTTTAACAGAGTGGACCACAAAATCCTGCTGAAGAAACTGTCGAATATTGGAGTCCGTGGAAAGCTCCTGCAGTGGATAAAGTGTTTCCTGACAAACAGAACCCAACATGTTGTGTTTGAAGGAATACGTTCCAGCTAAGATAAGGTCAGTAGTGGTGTCCCACAAGGTACTCTGTTGGGCCTACTCCTCTTCAATGACATAGGGAACGGCATCAGACATTCTGCATTGAAAATCTTTGCAGATGATTCCAAACTCCAGAAAGCTATACACAGCATAGGAGTCCAAACATGCCTTCAGGTTTAGCTGGGTGGGGGTGATTGTCTCCCCCTTGTAAACATAAGGACACGGGAAATGTGTCAAGGCCGACAGGAAGCGTTGATGCTTCCTATGGCTAAATATCTGGGGCGTGATTCCCTTCATGGGACTGTCACATTACGTTGACAGTATACAACTACTCTATTGTACTACTACTGCTTATATCTTTCTGAGATATTTAGAAATGTAATATTTCTATTTATATATATAATATATACACACACACACATATATATACACACACACACACACATATATGTACATATATATGTATATTTATGTATATACATATATATACATTTATATATATATATATATATATATATATATATATATATTTATATATTTATATATATTTATATATATTATATATATACATATATATATATATAGCACAAACTGTCCGACGAACGGGAACGTGAAACTCAGAGTAACAGGTTTTGTTGAATTTTCTGCTGCTTTTAAATAAAGTATATAAATATATATATATTTATACATATTTACACATATATATTATAATAGCAATATAGCCTGGCGTTGCCCGGGATTAAGTTAGGATTATTAGGGTAAGCAAGCGCTTTGTTTCAAACCAAACTAAGTAACACTGACGTAAACGCTGAAACTGGTAAACGCTTAACTGAAAATGGGTTGCAGACAATTTGATTCGGAAATTCCATAAGGAATAGATTTTCCACTCACCGATTTTTTTGGGGGGGTGGAGGTTAAAGCATTAAAAGATCCCATGAGTCCTAATTTACGCCGGCATCAAGTTTGAACAGAATACATCAAAATTGGTAAAATTTAAGGTAGAAAATGGGGTGTAGCTAATTTTGGAGAGAAATCCTATAAGGAATCGGTTTATCGATTTTTCATCCTGATTGAAAGAAAAACCCATAAGGAATCGTTTTTTGATTTTCACCCCAAATAGGACTTAATCGAACACAACATTGCTGATTCAAAAAATCTATATTTATACTTTAAAGCTGGTTTTCACACCCAACCCAGCTCTGCAGAATCTGGGTCGTGACGGGAACCCATAGGTTGGGAGTTTGACCGGCAGAGGTGATAAGGTTGCACATGCTGGCCCTTTCGAAACCATCCCCATCATCTAACCCCACTTGGCCTATGGGTTGGGAGTGTTTCCAGCAAAGAAAATAGAACGCCCAAAAAAGGCTCCCGATCCTCTGTGTTAGAAAAAGTTATGTTCGGATCACAACTAAGCCTTAACCTAAGCCTAAGCTAACCTAGCGAAAGGGGGCTCAGAAGCCACTGAAAGGCAGCGACTAATCGCGATCTAGACATAAGCTCTCCTAGGTGTATTATCGGTCAAGCTTGCATCGAAGATCTGCATTGGAGAAGGTTGCATCGGAAATTTGCACACTATTATATATATATATATATATATATATATATATATATATATATATATATATATATATATACACACACAGTATGTCACATATATATATTTAATAACAAACCATGTAACTCACTCTCTGGAAAATTTATTTCTGTAAAATGTTGGGAGTGGGTAAAATTTCCGAGTCTTCCACCTCACCGCACCCAATTTTTCGGACTCAAAAAGGGTTTTGTAGTGTATTAGGAGGTCACAGGAATTCATTCAGCGAAATCCCCAATGAATCCGGGATTGGGGGGATGGGGGGCTCGCCGCACTCCTTTTTTCCGAATAAGGGATTTGCAGCATATTAGGAGGTCAGGGTACTTGATTCCACGCAAAAAATTCCGATTCTTTTTTTCCTTAGTGAATATGGTATGGGTGAAAATATCAAGGGGGGGGATTTCCAAGGCTTCAATCTCACTCCTCTCCGTTTTTCGGACCCCAAAGAGCGTTTTGTAGCACATTAGGAGGTAACAGAAATTCATTCAACGAAAAAAATCAATTCCAATGATTCCGAGATGGGGGGGGTCCCTCTCTCCGAAGCCACTTCTTTTCCGAACCAAAATAAGGGATTTGCGGCATATTAGGAAGTCAGGGTACTTGATTCCACGTAAAAATCCCTGATTTTTCTTTTTTCTTACTGAAAATCGTGTGGGTGTTAATCTAAAAATTTACCCTTTGTTTTTCCTTCTCGCCATTGCTAGACAAGTGACTTAACTCATATTAGCAAACCTGCGGATTTCACCGACGTCGAAATTGGCCAAAGTTATGGTTGAAAATCGATTTTTACCACGATCCGTGGTAAATAAGTTATGGTTGAAGATCGATTTTACCACTATCAAGGGAAAATAAGTTGACAAAAACACAGACATGATCGTGACCAATGTTCTAAAATTGGAGCGACATGGGTGCTAATTTGTGGACGTGCATAAATTACATTCACGTACACACACACACATCCTGCCTTTTATAGATATACAGATTTATACATGTGTGTGCGTGTGTGTGTATGTATGTATGGATTGATGGATGGGTGTACGTTCCTTTGTGCTTCTCCGCCACCCTCCTGTTTAACAACCGGTGTTGAATTGCTTACGTCCCTGGTATATGAGGGGATCGGAAGAAGAATCAATCGAATGAGGAAACCGTCATGACTGCAATCTCATGATTCAAATATATAAACAATAAAAGGTAACAAAGTGCAATAATATCTAAGATTGTCATAGCTTGACACTTCAACTGGTGCGAAATATTACACTTTCCACGCCTAAGTATTACAAATTGAATTTTGTGGAAACCAACTTTTTCTTGTCTTGTAACTTCGATACATTCACAAAATAAATGAGGCATGCATATCGAGTCTGACACATAAGGTATTTAATCGGTCAGTGTAACCTAATGGCGCTAGGGTGTTGTTGTTTTTTATATTGATGTCTAATTTCCGTTCAACATTGTTCATTTCATCTTCCTTAATGTATCTTAGCTATAGAGGGCAGAACTATTCCACGAGTTAGAAACAAATGTAGCATAATCTGAGAATTAATGAACATACATCTACTCCATTGATTTTGTTCTTTTTGTGCTCAAGTAAGCATTGCAATCAATTATATTATTAGCGATAATTCTTCAAGGTCATTCAGGGGCAGGATAAAGAAGAATATTTATTTTTATAACTTTATCTATTTATCGCTTTTCTTTTTTTGGGAAGTGAGCAGCTCATTTTCATACAATTGCATTTCAACCAAAAAGGTAATTTTTATGAACATTATAGATACAAGTAATTTGGCTGTTTCGCACGCTTTGAAGTTTACGTTCGTTAACGAAGATGATGCTCCTTTCCTTATGCATACATACATACATACATACATACATACATACATACATACATACATACATACATAATACATACATACAAACATATGTGTGTGTATGTATACATATATGTATGTATAAATCAATATCTATATACAGCCACATACAAACACGTGTGTGTGCTTGGACGTATGTATGTATGTGTGCGTGTGTATGTGTGTATGCATTTGTGTATGCATGCATGAACAGATTAAAAGATTCTATATATTATTTCACAATGCGCTTCGCCTTGTTTTAGATTCCGAATGATGCCGCCCCGCTGGTTTTGGTGGGATGAACAACAATACTCTTGAACAGAACACGAGTCAACGGCAACCGCAGGATTACCTATTTACACCTGATGTGACTGGAGGAACGTGAAGTGATGTCTTTTCCTGAAGAACACAACTCACTACTGATCTGAGATTCGAAATCTCGATCTTAGGAAGGTGATTGCATCAACATCCTAGCTTGTAGGCTACGCGTTTTGTGAGACATATACGCATGCGCACACACGAATGAGTGCTCAACGCCGCATTGATGGATAACACTTCTTCAGTTTTGTATTAAAGATACCATGTTAATATCATAATTTTTCAAGCCGATCACAGGGAGGAAGTGTGCGTATTTGCAATTTATGAATGAAGGATATGAGTGCTTTTTATATCACATTCCACTTTAACTTGGGTTTATAGTAGAAAGAAAGAATAAGCATGACTGCCCTCTTATTACCCTTACGATAACGTCCTATCACCATGACTAATTAAGCTCTAGATCTAATCTACTTCTTTACTACCCACAAGGGGCTAAACACAGAGAGGGGAAACAAGGACAGACACACAGGATTAAGTCGATTACATCGACCCCAATACGTAACTGGTACTTATTTAATCGACCCCGAAAGGATGAAAGTCAAAGTCGACCTCGGCGGAATTTGAACCCAGAACGTAGTGGCAGATGAAATACCGCTAAGCATTTCGCCCAGTGTGCTAACGTTTCTGCCTGCTCGCCACCTAGATCTAATCATAGGTACATTAAACACTGAACCCTAGCTTACAGAAAACTCCAGCCAGCAGTAGGTATTACTATACTGGCAGGCCAGTCTACTAACTGTTTTAGAATCTAAACTGTGAGGCGTAGTTATGTGTACTTATGGTTTACATGTATCCAGATCAAACGCGTTTGGTGCCACCTTAAGAAACTGTGTGCCTTACGTACATCGTAATCGTTCAGGGATTCAACATAGTAATCATGCAAAATTGTTTTTTGGCATAATATAATCGTAGAGATTCAGGAAACCGTTGACATTGATACCGGACTAATTACTGATAAGGGACTAATGCTAATGCCCACGTATGGCCACACTTTGTGCTGAAAATTCGCAAGGAGTGGCTGCGTGGTAAGTAGTTTGCTTACGATCCACATGGTTCTGGGATCAGTCCGGCTGCGTGGCACTTTGGGCAAGTATCTTCTACTACAACCTCGGGTCGACCAAAGCCTTGTCAGTGGATTTGGTTGACGAAAACTGAATGAAGCTCGTCGTATATATGTATATATATATATATGTGTGTGTGTGTGTGTGTGTGGTGTGTGTGTGTGTTTATGTGTGTGTGTTTGTCCCTCCAACATCGCTTGACAACCGATGCTGGTGTGTTTACGTCCCCGTAATATAGCGATTCGGCAAAATAGACCGATAGAATAAGTACTAAGCTTACAAATAATAAATCCTGGGGTCGATTTGCTCGACTAAAGGCGGTGCTCATCTGTGTGAAATGAAGGTCGTGGGACTGTTGAATATTTTGAAAGTCACCAATTTCACTGGTAGATAACACTAATGCACTTGTAGTAGTCTTCCTCCCAAACTGTTTTTGTGAGAAATATTATCAAAAGAAAAGTTTCTCAATAGACTTGAAATAGTACATGAAATACCCTCATATGCAATACGTGGTATAAAATAGAAACACCGTGCAACAATATTATGCTCAGATATACAAATGTGTACAACGTCGTACCCGCTTAAAGAAAATGGCGTTTTATTGCGAATAAATGAGAAACTCGATTGATGTCAAGATTATAAAGGAGGTTGGATAAGATTTCACATCCGTGTATTAACGCTCTGTCTGTCTGTTTATATGTCTCTGTTTACCCCTCTTTTTTCCTTTTTCCTTTCTTTCTTTCTTTCTTTCTTTCTTTCAAATACTGATTGTTAGGGTGAATTGTTACGTAGATTAAGACAAATGTATTTGATTAAATTCTCAATATCCAGTATGAGCAAAAATGGTCTGTGCTTCAGAAAATTATGCTTCTAGCATTCTGTTAGATGCCTTTATAGATATATAGTATGTGGCATCTAGAATTCCACAATGCTTTCTTACCAACAATGTAAACCTCCTGAAATTGATAACTATGTAAAATCTAAGGTTCCTTTTTTATGATATATTTTCGTAAACCAGATTTCTTGCGTTCTGTTTTAAAGAATTAACTGTATATAAATGTTAAATAATTTTATAGAATTTAACTGAATATATTTCGATTTTCTTTTGAGCGTTTTGTTCTATAAAATGCTCTTAATTTTCAATACGGTCTCCATTTTAAGTGGACGATATCTTTATTATAAATGATCTTAAAAGCAGGAGGACATTGTGTGGTACACGCTATATACTCTACACGCATTAAAACATATTCACAAAGATGTACATATCTACGTATATGTATGTTTGAGTATGTATGAGTATAGTTTATTATAATATGGGTGCATTTCCTTCCCCTCACTCTTACATAAAAATATCTGTTATTAAACAGGAGAAACTCATACATGAAATCAGCTGTTACGCCAAAGATCTCTCTGAAGTAATATAGATCTTAAATGAAAGAGATAGGAATATATATATATATATATATAGATATATATATATATATATATATATATAATATATATATATATATATATATATATATATATATTACACAAATTATTAGCGAAAATCGCTAGGTGCGTGCTTTAACAAGTAGCCAACATAGTATTACTTTTAGATAAGTATGTACTATATAAATTCCACCACCATATATGTGTGTGTGTGTGAGTGTATATTTATACACACATACATATATACATACATATTTTATAGGTTTAAACAAGCATATTACGTATGTTTACTTAAATTATCTTTTCATGTCCTTGTAATTACCTTTTAATACTTGATTTTATTTTTAGTTTACAATTTATATGCATAATACTCAGCTTAAAAATCAACAAAGCCTAAGATTATGCTGGATGCCATAATCCGCTTTGTTTTTATACATATATATTCACGAAAATTTGAAGAAGTATTTGTAAAAGTTTGCAAAAGAAATAATCTTCTTTAGAAATAAAAAGAAATGCTTAAATGCTATTTTTTTCTCTTTCAGCTCTTTACTTTTATATTAAAGATTCAGCTAATCTGGAATAATACTATGTATTGTTTTTCTGAACATTACAATTACATAATGATCTATGAATTAAAGTTTGAATAAATCCTCTGATGACTAACATGCAGCAGGTATTAGTATAGGTAAAACTATTTTTTCTACGTACGATATAAGCCAGATAGTTCTAGAGTCTGTTATATCATTAAAAAAATTATATTTCCTTGTTAGTTTCCATGAATGTAAAAGGAAGGCAAATTAAATTTCAAAAAAGAAAACAGCCAAGTTGCCAATATTTTACATAAAGGTTCGATATTGTATGAGCCGACGAGGAAATTAATACAAAACAAAAAGAACTTAAAGACAGCGGAAAAAACAAACGAGCATTTGGTTTTTTTTTTCTTCTTTTATGAAAATCAATAAGTAATAACATAGGCTAACTGAGCCGGAAAAGTAACAGAATGTGTAACGAAGCCAATTTAATAAATGTACGTATAATACTATTTAGTAGAAACTTGTATTAAAAAATGACGTCTAGACAAAAAAGGAAATTCAAACGTGAAGTAATATTATTTGGCGCCAGATACTCTGCACACTGGCATTCCTCCAAAATTATTTTATTTCCTTCCTCCAATGTACATTTTCTGTAATTTGATATTTGTTGCTTCCTTTACTGATAAATTCTATCAGATTTTCCATTATACAAGTCAACAGAATAGTATTATTTTAAGTTTATAATTCAAGATAGAAATAAACCAGTATCACAATGTAGTAGGAATTTGGTTCAGTGACATTATTATTTTTTTTTACGTATAGCCATTCGCATTCAGAATACAGTTTCTTTCGTAACATGAGAAACATTTATTATCAGTATGTACTATTGTGCCTGTATTGTGGCAATTTGCAAGCATTCCTCGATTTCAATAATTATTTACAATTCAATCGATGATGTAGCATCTTTTTCAGGCATTTTACTAACGACGAAGAAAGCCACCTAACTACGCACGCCAATCCTCTAATTGAGCGAACGACTAGAATGTTGTTAGAAGGCAGGAAATACCGAGTTGTTCTTCATTAGATCATATATGTATTAATGTCTGAAGAAAGGAGGGAGAATTGGGTAATACATTAGCATATGTGAGAACCAATGACTGAATAGATATTACTGAATCAGAAAAGATCATGGATCTGACTTGGAGGAACATAACAAAGTCATCATTATACGAAATGCAATAGAATTTGAGAAGCAAGACTTTTGTAAAATAGAAATACTGTTCACACAATAAATTTAGATCTTTTCAAATACATAACTAACTTGTAATAAATACAGTAAACTATGAATATTGACATGATAAATATTAACGCAAATCATGAAAATATCCGTCTAAATGTAATCCGAAGTCAAATGTTATCCGTTTAACACGTTATGATTCTTTATATATATATTCTAAATTGCACAAATGGGAGAGAGAAAGAGAGGGAGAGAGAGAGAGAGAGAGAGAGAGAGAGTGATATTAAACATGTTAAAAATGATTAATAAAAAAAACTATTTTATTCATTATATTCCACTGCTGTGTATTTATTACTCAGTCTGCTGAAAAGAGCAACGCTCTTAACACCATTTGAGTCATTGAGCTTAATGGAAAAGAAAGGAGTGAGTTTTTATTGAGCAGAGGCACCGAAATCAAACTGGGTGACGTATTACATGTATAACGTACACATGATGGTCATCTCTCAAGCAGGTTTCCACTCAATTTGCTGTCTACAGATAGCAAGTTGGTCGACAAAATGCGAAAGAAGAAAGCTTTATCCGAAATTGTCGCGAAATGTGATTGATCCTAAAAGTACAATGTTTTCGTTGAACAATGTAATGCGCAGGTGTCTGTCTTCATATATTCTAGTGAACAACCACGTATAAGTAGTTTCTGTGACTTATTTTAATGGTATGACCACGTTCCTATCAACAATAATCAGTGTCGTTTCTTTTCTTTCCCAATGTTCTTTTTAAGATTATTTATTGTATAACTAACGTCTTCATCAAATTTAAAATATACCTTACTGTAAAAAAACAAAATGAGGAAGAAACAAACCTAATTGTATTCAGCTTACTTTTCTTAGTTGATTGCCATATCATATCATGTTCCTTTTCCTGTGGGTAAGGTACATGAAGAACAAGAGCAGCGTCTATAGTCTCTCACTCCCTTTGTGATGCAGCGTATATTCTGGTGTTACTCTCTCTCGCACCCTCTTACTTTCTCTCTCTCTCTCTCTATGTATCTGTCTGTCTGTCTATCTATCTATCTATCTATCTATCTATCTATCTATCTATCTATGTGTCTGTCTGTCTGTCTGTCTGTCTGTCTGTCTATCTATCTATCTATCTCTCATTTTGAGGTGTGTTGGTTGTTCTGTCTCTCTATTTAGTGAAGTATATTTTCTTATGTCTCTGATATCATTTCTCTTCACCTGTAACTCAAAAAATATTTTCTCGTTCTTTAGCTTTTACTTCTTTATCTTACATTTCTATCTCTCTCACTCTTTCTCTTTCTCTCTCTCTCTCTCTCTCTCCCTCGCATGCATTATCTCTCAAGTTATGTATCTATTCTGCAACACTTTCGCACACAAACACACCCACACAGTGTCTATTTGTGAAGGAGAGTTCATTTTATATATATTTCTGAGTTTATTGCGGCTACGAAAATAAATAAGAGACTTTTATCTCTCACTTTTTGATAGTCAGAGGACAGTTTAGCTTAATTGGTAAAGCACTTGACTGGTAATCACAAGGATGTGAGTTCGAATTTCATGGCCGGCTGCTGACAAATTTTTAAACGGCGGCGCATCAGCATGGCCGCAGCTCTGAGCTGAAACTAGAGAGAAAAAAAGTAGTATAAGAAGACAAGGGGCTCACTCAATTCAATTAAGAACGCATGAGAAGATAAGTCCTTGTGCGCTGTCTGACAAAGTGCATTGAAGCAGAAGTCAGGGTAAAGAAGATACTTGATGGCCTTAACAGCTGTCTTCAGAAAGAACGGCCCAATAGCATACGAAGTCGTGTTTGGGGCGAAAAGTGTGGAAGTTGATGAGAACGAGTTACGGCCTCTGTCGCTAATATATATATAATTTTAACAAACTCACTGGCTAGTCGCGACACCAGCGCCTGCTTTGACATTGTTATTATATGCAGCGTTGATGGGGGAGATGAATTACCTTTATCTCTAGCGGTCGAGTATGCTTCTTTGACAAGACCAAGAAAAGTCGAAATTATCTCGTGGTCTCCGCGCTGGAGTGGTGGGCATTTATCTCTCCGTTGATGACATAAAGAATAGTGCTTTTTGCACCAAAGCCTAGTATGAGAATTTCTATCGTGGTGACTACCGCGTTATAGCTTGTTCTAGCTGAACATCCACATTTAAATGGGGATAAATATTATCTCTTGATATTAACACTGCCTATATCACTAATTTATACTTTTTAAACATTTACTATTGGTGTGGAACACGATGAAGGAAGAACAAGAGTAGCGTTTAAAATCTGTCTTTCACTTTATAAGCAGCATACATTTTTGCATCATACACACACATACACTCACATTTTCTCTCCCATCTCTCTCTCTCTCTCTCTCTCTCTCTCTCTCTCACTCTCTCTCTCTCTCATTCACTCTATCTATCTATGTATTAATCTATCTATCAATCTCTCGCAATATATCGTGTTCCGTTTCATTTATTTTGTATATGCTCCTCACTCCCCCCAACTTACCCTTTTCTTTCTTTTAGCCCTTAATGGTTTGGTATTTTAGCACAAACACTCACATCACAAATTCACATTTGATATATTATGATACTCCTGCTTAAATATGAAAATTTCGAAATTAAATTTTTGTTTCTATGGTATTATTTCATTGTTTGATCTGTAATTATTTAACGATTCACTTTAGGTTATGTATCCAAAAGATCTTGCTTAACACACATACTAATACATCTGTTAGGCGAAGCGAAATTAATCTCGCAAATATTGTGTTTGAAGATGATCAATTACTTGGGATTTATGTGACACAGGATAAATTTGTTTCCTTCAATATTATTCTATATGAAGTGATTAATAGCCTTGCAGTAGAATACTTATGCATATATATATATATATATATATGCATAAAATCTATACACATGCTAGCGAACAACTTCAGCCAGTGCAAATTCAGTAAATGCTCAGAAATATATCACTCCTCGTTTTCTGTCGCGTTTCCCTGCTGGTAAATGTAAAGCAAGAAAAATGCTTACTTTAATGTTTAATAAGAATCATATGAACGAGCAAAACATTGGCTTTATATAAAGTTGGGAGTTTTGTAAATTTATATTCATGCTTCATGTTTAATTGTAAATTGTTCTATTTTTATGAAGAATATCCTAACATTAAAACTGACTGAGTCTACATCGAAATGCTAACCACTAGTATACTCTGGAGCAGGTTTATCTACCTCATCCATACTAATATTAAGTCCTAGCATTGGAACATAGAAATATTTTAGGTTGAGTACAGTCGAGTTCGTGGAGGCGCGTGGCTTAGTGGTTAGGGTGTCAGCATCATGATCGTAAGATTGTGGTTTGGATTCCTGGATCGGGCGACGCGTTGTGTTCTTGAGCAAAACACACTTCATTTCACATTGCTTCAGTCCACCTAGCTGGCAAAAATGAGTAACGCTGCGATAGACCGGCGTCCCGTCCAGCTGGGAAACACACAGGCCATTGAAACCGGGAAACCGGACACATGAGCCTAGTTAGGCTTTAAAAGGGCGCATTTATTTATTTATTTTTTACAGTGGGGTTCATCAACTTTATTACTGCATACAGTATATCGCCCTCAAAAGAGACGTCACCACAATGTCAGAAAACCTATAATCAAGCGCCCTGGAGATTTGTTGCCACACCAACCACACCTTAAAATATTGGTTTCAAATCTTAGCATCAGGTCAACAACTCCGGGAGAGAGAGTCGACTACATCGAACCCAGTTTTCAACAGGTACTTATTCCGTCGACTCCTAAAAGGACGAATGGCAAAGTCAACCATGTCGAAATTTGAACTAAGAACGTAAACGGTGACGAAGTGCAGTTAAGATCTTGTCCAGCATGCTAACGATTCTTCTAGCCGCTTACCTCGCCGTAAAATATTACATATGAAAAGAAGCCTTATAATGTTTTAAAGGTTTTCCAACTGTCTATAATCAAGTGTAAGCGATACAACAACTAAAAGTAACTGAACACCAATTGCTAAAATTTAAGTATAGTATAGCGGTCCCAGATTTATAGGTATTTCATAAACATAATGATAGTCATCATGAAATGATAATATTTACGAACACATGTAAATGCAAGATGTATTTCTTTTCCTTTTGTGTGTGCGTGTGTGTGTGTGTTTGGACATATTTACTGAAACCGTCACTGAAATAAAATTGATTTTATTATGTTACTACGATAAGTTTTGTAAAGGAAGGAATAGAAAATTTTTTAAATATCTGATAATTTGCCCTCATTCCTTCAGATAAGATAAAGCTGTCAATGTTTCTGTGTATGATAATATTAAAAGAGAGTGACGTACTTTCGATACTGACGCTTGTGACAGTAAAATATTCGCTAAACTCAATGTCTATATCTAAGTAAACACACACCAACCAGTCACAAAAGGCTACAATTCTTCTTGCAGCAAGATTCAAAGTTTCATTGAAAAGTGAAATTGTATGGATATTTGGTATATAATAAAAATGCTAGTGAGATTCCTATTATTATTCAAATAAGTTCGTTGTTTAAATGTCGTCTGTTCAATGTAACTGTATTTTATCAATACACAAATCTTATGGTAAATAATCGGTGGGTAATTACAGAAAAGATAGAAGTTAAAACTCAGATAATCTATTATCTATTAGGACCGTGGATACTTTTGGTCTGGTAAAATGTCACTGAATATTATTATATACAATCCACACACACGAGAATAAAATCATTTGTTGTTTTCTGAAATGTAGTAAACATGTTTGTTCCGTGAATAAGAATCCTGAGAAATTTTCTCGGCGTTAACGTGTCAGTAAAAAATACCAAAGATTTGTTATTAAGAACACCGTTACTCTATTTTATTTCCAGCAGAAAAAAGAGTGTTTAGAATAGGATTTTTTAAATAACTTTTTTATGCTCATATTTCTTCTTTGGCATCCACATATCTCAAGAAAAAATTGAGTTTTACAATACTTATCAGTCAAAATTTTAGCTACAGTCCAACACTTTCCCAGCTATTGATGCTCTATAGTTGTTTGTATCCATAGTAACAGTTAAGTGATATCTCCAGAACGAAAGATTGGGCGATTGTATAAAGGTCTTCGATTTCTCAACCCCAGGGATCCCCTTGCTTTCTTCCTGGTGTGACACTGATTAGTGCAAAGCAATTTAGCTACAAGACTGCTCGGAAAGTATTGAATAATGACACAAATTCCACCTCAGAATCCAATCTGGATTCATTATAATGTTTACTCCCAAGACTTTGTCTATCAACGCAGTGAGGTAGCTAGAGTTCCGTAAAACTGAAAAAAAACATATTATGCTATTGTAAGTGGAAGCTAGCTGGGTGTCGAACTCATATGAAACAGATTTATTACAACTTGAATTAGTAACTGAAATCTCTATACACTACCTGAAAGCAACACCCCACTTATAGCTTGTTTTACTGTAAGTTATCCTAGTGTAACATATAAACAAGATACCTAGACAGCATCAAAACGCAGAGGATTAAGAACATGCTTTCAACCACGGAGAGTAATAGATTTACATTAGTATATTTCAATATAGTCCATCGAATAACGAAATATATTATCATTGACTGTAAAAAGCTTCATTACAATTATAATTATATCTGTCAATCTTTCTGTTAACCTATGTCTCACACACTTTATTTATCTACCTATATAAATATATATGTGTGTGTGTGTGTGTGTGTGTGTGTGTGTGTGTGTGTGTGTGTGTGTATGTGAGTGAGTGAGTGTCCGTGTGTGTGTATTTGTGTGTCTGTGTTTGACCCCCTCCATCTCTTGACAACCGATGTTGGAGTGTTTATGTGCGGTTCGGCAAAATTAACCGATAGAAGTACTAGGCTTACAAAGAATAAGTCCAGGAGTCACTTTGTTCGACTAAAGGCGGTGCTCTAGCATGGCCATATTCAAGTGAGGGATTGAAACAAGTAAATGAATATATATATATATATATATATATATATATATATATATATATATATATATATGTATATATATATATGTAGAGAGAGAGATACTTATATATGTATACATATATGTGTGAGTATTTATATATATATATACATAAATATATACATATATATATATATATATATATATATATATATATATATATATATATATATATATATATATATGTATGAATGTATATATATATATATATATCAGCAGAAAAAATATTCAGAAGCAAATATTTATATAAATATTGATATTGTTATTATTACCGAAGGCAATACAAATAGTTGATAATAACAACAATATAGGTGGTCGAAGGCCAAAATCAGCATTGTATTGCTATAGACTCAAAAACTGTATAAATCAAAGGACACGTCAAACATTTGTGCTGAGCTGCAGAAACATTCGAAACGAATATCGAGAAAGAATCATAGGTGTATCAAATATTTTTACACAAATTACTATATACCTCTCTGTGGTATAATTTTTGTTCTTTACGACGGTCTCTAGACCTCCGTGAATTATAGATATTAGTATATTAGTAGATATACAATGATATGTAAACATTATAATGCAATATTATTGAAAAACACATAAGTAAAAATAAACTGAATAAATTTATATATATATATATATATATATATATATATATATATATATAGGGAGAGTTTACGAAAAAGACAAAAGACGAAGACAGGTGGTGTACAAAACAAGTAGATGTATTAGTATAACGCTTAGGAATAGAAAAAGTCTTTCACGTTTCGAGCCTACGCTCTTCTACAGAAAAAACAAGGAGAGGAAAAATAGAGAGAGAGAGAGAGAGAGAGAGAGAGAGACAGAGAAAGACCATTATACAGGAGTACGTTCATGCACTATACACAGCATTTTATCGTCAAAAGGGTGTAGCAAGACTGAATCATTTGCACGAATAAATTATGGCCTCAAATGGAGAGGAGACCAAGAAATTAAATAAAGAATAAGAAATTATTAAAAGAGGGAAGCTATTTTAAAATAATTAGAATAAAAAAGAAAGAAACAAACAAAAATGGAAAGACAGAAAGTGAACGAAAGAAAGATCGAAAGGAAGAAAAAAGAAAGAAAGAAAGAAAGAAAGAAAGAAAGAATTTGAGATTATGAGAAGGAAGTATGTCAGTGAAGAAGATATAAAGTATAAAAAGAAGGGAGGACTAAAACTAAGAATGAAGAATATAGAGGTGGAAAGGATATGAGGAAGAGTATTTTTTATGTCTAAAGAGATAGAGTGACAGCAAAATGACGAAAGATTTAAAAAAAGTCGAAAGTGGCATGCCGTTCTCTGTACGAAATCTCACTGACTACAAGGAAAAGTTATAAAAAACAAGTAGTGAGAAGATGCAGGGTAAGTGAAATCTAGCATAAAAATGAAGGGAAGGTCCCTTGCATTATTTAGACGAAAAAGACCAAACTATTAACAACCTGACTTGAGATAAGTGTCTCGTATTGATTAAAAAAGGTACCAAGAGAAGCAACATACATGATGAAGTGCTATCAACAGTGGAGATGGAAACATTATATATTTTTATTGCAAGAAAGGCAATGAAATCGATCAATGTAAAGAGAGATAAAGATTTTCAAAAACTTTTTTTATAAACAACTATTAAAAAGAAAGGGAAAATTTAAGGAATGGTAAATCAAAATGAACAGAGTATAAATCTAAAATATATGTATGCATGAATGCTGCACGAAAAAATAAAATAGATGAAATTTCTTGTCTATTGAAGATATCCTCACCGGCATGTATACAAAAGAGAAGGTGATAGAGTAAAAAAAAAATAGCTTTTGTGCCGATAAATTAAGTTCAACGTTTCTTGTAAATTATAGATGATTCCCACTTCCTATCGGATTATGTAAATGAACGTAATAAAAGTTATGATGCAAAACTTGGAAACGATGAGGAAATTCTGACACCTAAAAATAAAATCAGAAATATATAAGTCAATTTCAATAGATCGATAGGGGATAAAAAGAAAAAAAACATTTATCATATTTGTGATGGCAGTTGGTGGTTGCGAATATCTCATTTATTTAATATGATGTATTTATTCACTTTACATATCTCAACAGATTGTCTGTAGCACATGTTGCATAAATCCCAACACCCTGGTACATATTTCCGGTCTAAATAATATGCCAGGAGATATCGTACGATATATTTTTGGCTTTCAATGACCTACGTAAGTTTATCAAACAAAGCGTCATTTTTACGCTCGATATTGGAGGATGTGATTTGTGCCAGGTAATGGCGCTTCAGATTGAAAACCCGATGAATATTTTTACATTGCAATTATATACAACATTATAACACAAACAATGAGAGCTTAGAGGGCATTGAGGGAGTTACGCTACAATTACATTTCTTGTCATCGCGTGTTTGGAGACAGCGTTTAATTTCTACAATAGCTATTGGTCATTATTATTTTTTGATGAAAGCTCTGTTTATTTACTAGTATGGAAAGTGTCAGCTGCCAACATCCAGTAAACTAAGGTGACACTTGTTTATTGATTATGCTTCAAGAACCCTGTGAAGGACTCTGGCAGTTTCAAGCAACGATTATTTTTGCGGGTATTCTATTCTTATATTTGTATCAAACTTTTTGAGTTATATTGATAGTAGAGGGCTGTTACTTTCAAGCGCGACGATCACTCTGAGTATCACACACACTTTCTTCACTGCACACATCCTGTATATTTCCAGCTTCACATCGTCATAACTGTTCTTTCTCTTCGATCATGTTGTCATCTGGACATGCTATGTCGTTTATCAGGCATGTTCTTCTTCTTTGCTGTTCACCACAACAATGTCAGTTTCCGATTTCTAATCTGATAGCCACGCTGAATCATTGCATCCCAGAGGATTTAACAAACCTCATTCTCAGTAACTCCCATTGGGATTTGGTCTTACCAAATCTTTGATCTTTCTAGGCCATAATTTCCACAGAGTTTTCAAAGAATCATTCTTGCCACATTCTCACATCGTCCTTTATATTCATATTGTGCCAATTCCGGGCATTCAGTAACAATGTGCCACACTGTTTAACCCCTGTAACCACGCATTCTGCATTTGTCGCTCTCTGTTTTTACATGAAGACAATAGAAAAAATCGAACACTTTCCAGTTGTAAAAGAGATGGCATTTGAACCAACTCTAAGTGACATTTATTTAGCTGTGAATAAGCTGAATAAAAATAAGTCTCCAGGGTCTGATGGAATCTCTGCAGAAGTTTTGAAATATGGGGGTGACAAAATGTTTGAACTCTTAATTATATTAATTTGTCACTGTTGGACAAATAAGAAAGGGCCTCAAGACTGGACAGATGCAATTTTAGTCTCCTTGTATAAATCGGGGCCAAAGGATCTGTATAGTAATTTTCGTGAGATTTCTCTTTTGTCTGTGGTTGGAGAGGTACCTGCCCGCATTTTGTTAGAACGTTTAAATACCTTCTTAGCTTCAAACATAGTGTATGAGTCTCAGTGTGGTTTTATTTCCTCCAGGGCCACAACTGATTGTATCTTTATTATCAGACAAATACAAGAAAAGGGCATTGAACAGAATCTTGCTCTATAACACTGATTCTTGAGCAAAGCATTCGATACTGTTAATCGAAATGCTCTGTGGCTAATTCTAAGGAAAATAGGTTGCCCAGAAACAATTGTAAACATGATACAGGGTTTGCATCAAGATATGAAAGCTAGAGTTCACTTTGGTGCTAGGTTCTCTGAATCTTTTGCCGTAGAAAATGGAGTAAAGCAAGGAGACCTTGAGGCACCCACCGTTTTTGCAATATACTTTGCAGTTTTGTTGTCACGTGCTTTTCAAATCTCTGAGGAGGGTATTTACATAAAATATCGAACAGGGAATATTTTTAATCTGAAGAGACCAAAATTCAAAACAAAGGTTTTTACTTCAATCATTAGGGAACTTTTACACGCTGACGATTGCGATCTTGTATCTGCATTTTACTCGGCTTGTGATGATTTTGGCTTGACCATCAACTTGCAGAAACAGCTGTAATGCATCAACCCGAGTGTGGTGCTGTTTGTAACCCCACTAAAAGTTTTGTTACGGGTAAGTTAATTGAGGTTGTCGATTCGTTCATCTACCTTGGATGCTCTATACAAAATGATGGAAATCTTGTCACTGAAGCAAAAGCATTTCGTGGTTTGGAATCGCGTTTGGTGCCAGCGACATATAAATAAGAATACAAAGCTGGTCTTTACAAACCATTTGTCATACCATCCCTGAAAATTCTTATGAAACATGGACTTGTTATGAAAGTCATTTAAATTATTAGAACAATTCCTCCAAAAATGCTTTCATTGCATTTTAAACATTAAATGGAGTTCTTTTACTCCCGATGTAGATATCCTTGCATCTGCAGGCATCACCTAAATTAAAGCTATGATTCTGAGAAACCAATTGAGATGGTATGACCATATTGTTCGAATGGTGGATGAACGCATGCCGAAACAGCTGTTTCATGGTGAGCTTGCAGAGGGGCATTGATATCGTCGTAAACCTAACAAAAGGTTTAAGGAAGGCATAAGGCATAAGGAAGGCATAAGTCATTTGGAATGGATCCAGATGACATAGAATATCTTGCTTCGGATCGTGTTGGGTGGCGAACAAAATTGTGGAGTGGAGTGAAAGTATTTGAAGAGGCCATGATAACGCATGTCTTAAAAGAACTAAGGAATAATGTTACGATCGAGAAAGTGAATGACAATGACCTTTTTGTGTGCACAGTTTTTTACTGAGCTCAGATTTCATTTGCGGACCCATCGAAAACGAACCACCACCAACTATTCTGCCTATATGTATGTGCACACCTTTAAATGTAGCTAGCGTATGCTAGAAGGCTTGCAAATCTAACGGAGGCCTCAAAAGACATTTTAAGATCCACTAAGATTGGAACTTATCTGCAGCTCTTGGTGGTGTGGTCCAAATCGGATGTGCAATCTATGTAGATGTCTTTTCGGAACATTGTCTGGTCTAAAAAGCCACATCAGATGCCATGATATTGCTAAGGTGTAGGTACAGGAGGCGGCCAAACTCTGCATAAGGAGTAGACAACCACCATATATATATGATAGATAAATAGATAGATAGTTAGCTAGCTAGCTAGCTAGCTAGATAGATAGATAGATAGATATATAGATAGATAGATAGATAGATAGATAGATAGATAGATAGATAGATAGATAGATAGATAGATAGATCGATAGATAGATAGATAGATAGATAGATAGATAGATAGATAGATAGATAGATAGAAAGATAGATATACATACAGATATAGAGATATACATATATGTGTATATATATATATATATATATATATATATATTATATATATATATATATATATATAAACAATTTTATAAACTCCATTCTGTTTTATGATAGAAATTCGTGTTCTCGAAACTATATTTAAATGAAATTGACAGCAAATAAGTTACTTAAAAGACGACAGAAAGTATATTTATAATTAGAAGTAAAAAAACAGCCTATACATCTTCTTTATGAAAGACAATAATTTAAATTGAGTTTGTTCACGCAGCGCACAATTGTTGTTAAAAAATCAGATTATAAATGATATGTCAACATAAATATGAAATTTGTAAGCTAAGTTCTTTGATAGTATAATAGAGATATATTTTATAATGAAACGATTTTTCTATATTCAGAAATATTAAAATGAAATAAATATATCCAATCTGAGAATATTCTATATTTTTGTGATATTCTCAGTAATGCCAACTTGTTGTTTAACATAGAAACGAAAGCATATTATTTGATGTCTAGAAAATAACAAATTTTGAAGTTTCGTGAAGCATAACTCAAATCTGAAAGAATTGTTGAAAGAATTTGGCAATTTTTAAATATAAATAATGATTTGTAGTACATAAAATGAGGCTCACCCTGATTTTGTGACATGTTGCCGTAATTGAGTAACCAAAATCCCATTATTAATATTATTAATATTATTATTATTATTAGTAGTAGTAGTAGTAGTAGTAGTAGTAATAGTAGTAGTAGTAGTAGTAGTAGTAGTACTACTACTACTACTTCTACTACTACTACTACTACTACTATTGCCTTTGCACAGCTTCTAAAGCTGGAGATGTACTACGGTGTCAGCTGTTCATTACCAGTGAATTAAGGTAACAGTCCTTATTTTTCTAGCACCTTTCGGAGTTTTGAGCGGCTCTTGTCACTTATGCTGAATCTCCAGGCATTGCAATAACTATGATCTTAGATTCGTTTTTTCCTTTATCTACCACAACACTATCTTCTCTACGAGCATCGATTAGAAAGTCACATTGGATTGTAAAATCCCACAGTATCTTATGTTCATTGTTCTCGGCGACTCCTCCGGTTCATGTTCGTACCATTTCGTGCTCTGTTCAGGCCGTATTTTTCACATAGCTTCGAGTGAATTACCTTAGCCACATTATCGTGCTAACTTGTATAATTTTAATTATTAACAGCAATACATTCATTGAAGGTTTGATATTATATCGGTGTCTCATCAGCTACCACTGTGTTATTTTTATGTATAGGTCAGTGATCACACGTTAAGTGAAGCTGCGAGCTGATGATAATTTATCTGAAAAGATGATTATAATAATAACTTCACTTATATATCATGTTGTCGCAAGAACAATATATCGAACAAAAAATGCACAACATATTTTGAACTGGACGATTAATGGAATTTGGTAGAGGATAAACCTTATTAATCTATCATATATGAATACATATATGTACACAAATGCACATACACACACATGCATATATATGTTGTGTATATTACTATGTGTGTACGTGACTGTGTGGTAAGTAGCTTGCTTACGAACCACATGGTTCCGGGTTCAGTCCTACTGCATGGCACCTTGGGCAAGTGTCTTCTACTATAGCCTCGGGCCGACCAAAGTCTTGTGAGTGGATTTGGTAGACGCAAACTGAAAGAAGCCCGTCGTATATATGTATATATATATGTATGTGTGTGTATATGTTTGTGTGTCTGTGTTTGTCCCCCCAGCATCGCTTGACAACCGATGCTGGTGTGTTTACGTCCCCGTAACTTAGCGGTTCGGCAAAACAGACCAATAGAATAAGTACTAGGCTTACAAATAATAAGTCCTGGGGTCGATTTGCTCGACTAAAGGCGGTGCTCCAGCATGGCCACAGTCAAATGACTGAAACAAATAAAAGAGTAAAGAGTAAAGAGTATATATATATATATATATATATATTATATATATATATATATATATATATATATATATATGTATGTATATATGCGTCTATATATAAATACATCTCCTGATCAGAGATGCACATATCATCAGCCATTAAGGGACGTGCTCAATTGTATATGATGAAGGAACTGACAAGGGAATCTGTGAGATTGAGCAGAACATTTCTTGTGGCCAATCTTTTATATCGAGACAAAACATCTACATGATTAAACTTCCAAACATGATAAAAGTTCAAAACTTGTAAGATTCTTCTTCTTCTTCTTCTTCTTATTATTATTATTATTATTATTATTATTATTATTATTATTATTATTATTATTATTATTATTATTATTAAAGCGTAGCGGTATTTCCCCAGTTGCCAAGTTCTGAGTTCAAATTCAGCAGACGTCGACTTTGCCTTTCATCCTTTCGGGCTCGATAAAGTATGTACAAGTTGAACACCGGAATCGATGTAATCGACTCATCTCCACTTCCTCCAAGCTGGCCTTGTGGCAAAACTTTGAAATGAAAATAATAATAATTATTACTATGCTAGTCTATGCTAATTTAGCTAACGGGTATTTCATTTTGTAATATGGTGACAGCTCTCCTCAAATAACAAGAACCATCCTTCGAATTCTTCCATAGTATATATTGGTACTTTCCTGCAGATCGACAGTGAAATCGAATAAACGATCATTAAAAATAACAACAGCAAACAAAAAGAGGACGCGCACATGGAGTGTAGTATTTTGACGCTCGGTTAAAAGATAGAGATTTTGACATTTCAGCATAGCTCTTCTTCAAACAGAAAAGTCCAATATTTATATATATATATATATATATATATGGGTATTTGCTAAGGTGTGTATATGTATGTTTGTACGTATGAGTGTACGTCCGTATTTAGGGAAAAACGTTTCTCAAAAGAGCAATCATTGTATTTATTTGTTTCTAAGTACTGCATGAGCAACTTTGCAGTGCGATGAATAAGTTTGATGTACTTAAATGATATGATCAATAAAAATATACGAGACTGATTATCCAGCTTCTATTTTTCAATCTTTATTTTAAAATGGTTTGGATGGTGGCAAAACTAGTGTGTAAGAGAATCAACCAAAACGACAATATTTGAAACTCATTTCACACTAATCAATTTTCGACCAAATTTTCTCTTTTTTCTTTTTCTTTCTCTTTCATCTATAGCTGATGCATTTATTACATGGAGATGTGAATTTTATGAACATGTAAAATCTAAAAACACGCCCCTGTTAAATTCATGAATTAATTTTAATATGTGTAGTTGATGAATTTTCAGGCGTATATTACGTCTATCTTATTAGCTATAAAGTATTATATTGCCACTTTGAACTGAGTATAATTTGATTTTGAATAAATTTTAGATGACAATCTCATAAAACTTACATGAGATATTTATGAATAATATATACGTATTATATACAATATATATATATATATATAAATATATATATATATATATATATATATATATATATATATATATATAGATATTCATATATATATATATATATATATACGTAGGTATATATATAATATAATATAATATAATATTATATATATATATATGATTGGTCATCCCATAAATAATGCGGTTTTTTATACTTCCTTTATTTTCCTTTTTCAATGTAAAATATACTCTCCTTCATTTTCTACAATGCTCTTCCATCTGTCTGGTAGACTTGCAAGGCCCCGTTTTGTCCCAGTACTCCTCCAGTACTGTTCTGGCTCCGTCTACAGAATCCATATTTTTTCCATCGAAATGATTTTGAAGATTGCGGAATAAATGATAATCAGTTGGGGTAATGTCCGGCAAATGTGGTAGGTGGGACATCGTTTTTTATTCAAACTGCTCCAGCCTTTGGAATGTCATCCTCGCTGTATGTGTCTGAGTATTATTCTGACGGAAGAACACCTTTCATCTTCAAACCAAAATTGGTCATTTGCCTTCTACTCGCAGTAGATCTCCTTTGTTATCGTTTGGTTTGAGTTGAAAAGTTCAAAGTGGATAACACCTTTCATATCCCACCAAACCGATACCAACACCTTACGTGGGTGAAGACCTTCTTTAGCCTGGCGGGAGAGGCAGTTCTCCGTTCCCTACACACTGTTTTGGTGCTTCGCATTTTAATAGAGAAGCTCATTTGTCGTCACCAGTCACTATTCGTCAAAAAAAGTTTCATTCGTGAGATGTGACAGCAAAGAAGAGCACACATTCAGAACGTTTTTGAGGAACCCATTGACCCAATATCCTGACTATTCCAATGGCACGCAGATGTCAATGAATGGTTGAATGACCACATTCAAGATTCACTACTTGTTTCTCGATGGTTACAATGGCATTGTGTGTCACCAGGTTTTGCAGGACGTCCACGCCGAGCTCTACAGATCTTTTAGAATGAGACTTGTCTTCTAGATTGTAGTTTTCGGCTCGGAAATTCTGGAACCACCATTGACACTGGCTAACGCTTATTGTCCGATCCCCATATACTGCATTAATATTCCCCGCACCTTCTTTTGAGGTGTTTCCTCTATTGAGCTCATAAATCAAATTATCCCGAATTTGCTCCGTTGACACATCGAATATAGCTTTGAAAATATAACTGTGAAAATCGGACTGCACTCATTGTTCCTGAGCGCTGCATATCAATGCCTCAGTGCATCCTTTCAATACACTTTTTCTTTGCCATCTCCAAGTGTTGATCTTGTGTTTTCCTTCGATTTCTCTGAGGTATTGCCCGTAATTTTTCAGTTTTTTACTCTTTCTTCATTTTGTTCCTTAAATATTTAAGGGTTTATCACATTTTCGGTAGATATCATATTGTTAATTCTAACAGCGACCAGCAAATATTCACTCTTGTTTGATTGACTTTACCGTTCGTTCTATCAGGGTCGATAAATTAAGTACCAGTTGAATACTGGGGTCGATGTAATCAACTTATCCGCCCCCAAAATATTTCAGTAAAACAAGAATTGTTTATTTTTTTCATGTCTTATAGCTAGTACCAAGGGTCGTAGATATATTATCTCCGACTGGGTCATTACACAAACCAAAGGAAATAACAACCGTAATACTCCACGCTAATGACTTAATATCGTACATTAAACGTTTCATCGAACTTGTAATTATTAAAGTGATGAGTCCGCAATACGTGTTTATGTAAGATTTTGATGCTTCGTTATGCCGATAGTCGAAAGAGGATTTTCTTTCACATCGAGATGTAGGAAAATTCAACTTCCTTCCAATAGTTTGCGTTGATTGTACCACGTCATATTAGCAGCTCCTACGATATTGCTGTTAATAATTAAAATTATACATGTCATTAATATCGAAGTATGCCCCCCCTCTCTCTCTCTCTCACTCCTTCTCTCTCTATATATATATACTTATTTATTCAAAATGTGACCGCGTGTGTACCGTTGGCGATTTTTTTTCCTCTGTCTTCCCTTCTCTGGATCTTTCCTTCTCCTATGTTCCTGACGAAGAGATCCGCTCGAAACGTTAAACCCTCCTTCTTTCCTTCTTTCTGAGCGTCCAATAATACTATATTTGTTCCACGTCCTCGCGTTGTGTTTTTTTTGTGCTTTCTTGTTTGGATTAACTTTATATACTTATTTATTTATGCGCCCTTTTCATTCCTAGCCAGGCTCATGGGCCTAGTTTCCCGGTTTTTATGGCGTATGTGTTCCCCCCAGCTGGACGGGAGGCCAGTCCATCGCAGCGTTACTCAAGAAACATATGTCCATATACAAGCTTTTTATCTCTCTATACTTTTTACTTATATTTCTTATATATTTTATATATTTTCTTTTACATATTTATAGAGATATTGTTTTATAGTTTTATTGCTCATATATTTTTTTACACATAATTTTTCACATAATTTTTACACATAATTTTTCATAATTTATGCGGGTATGTATATATTTTTTGGCGAATGTGAGGGTGAGCACGTGTGTGTTTCAAGTGAGGGTGGATGATTATATACATATTAGCGCATGTACGTGGGCGAGCGTGCGCGCATGTCTATGTATGTCTATATAAGCAGGTAGTAAATTTACATGGTGCTT
Source organism: Octopus sinensis (assembly GCF_006345805.1). NCBI lineage: Eukaryota > Metazoa > Mollusca > Cephalopoda > Octopoda > Octopodidae > Octopus > Octopus sinensis. The sequence goes on from NC_043004.1 coordinate 16,588,891, forward strand.
ACTCTTAGTGCAAATTTTAATGAGTGCAGTCCGATTTTCACAGTTATATTTTCAAAGCTATATTCGATGTGTCAACGGAGCAAATTCGGGATAATTTGATTTATGAGCTCAATAGAGGAAACACCTCAAAAGAAGGTGCGGGGAATATTAATGCAGTATATGGGGATCGGACAATAAGCGTTAGCCGAAAACTACAATCTAGAAGACAAGTCTCATTCTAAAAGATCTGTAGAGCTCGGCGTGGACGTCCTGCAAAACCTGGTGACACACAATGCCATTGTAACCATCGAGAAACAAGTAGTGAATCTTGAATGTGGTCATTCAACCATTCATTGACATCTGCGTGCCATTGGAATAGTCAGGATATTGGGTCAATGGGTTCCTCAAAAACGTTCTGAATGTGTGCTCTTCTTTGCTGTCACATCTCACGAATGAAACTTTTTTTGACGAATAGTGACTGGTGACGACAAATGAGCTTCTCTATTAAAATGCGAAGCACCAAAACAGTGTGTAGGGAACGGAGAACTGCCTCTCCCGCCAGGCTAAAGAAGGTCTTCACCCACGTAAGGTGTTGGTATCGGTTTGGTGGGATATGAAAGGTGTTATCCACTTTGAACTTTTCAACTCAAACCAAACGATAACAAAGGAGATCTACTGCGAGTAGAAGGCAAATGACCAATTTTGGTTTGAAGATGAAAGGTGTTCTTCCGTCAGAATAATACTCAGACACATACAGCGAGGATGACATTCCAAAGGCTGGAGCAGTTTGAATAAAAAACGATGTCCCACCTACCACATTTGCCGGACATTACCCCAACTGATTATCATTTATTCCGCAATCTTCAAAATCATTTCGATGGAAAAAATATGGATTCTGTAGACGGAGCCAGAACAGTACTGGAGGAGTACTGGGACAAAACGGGGCCTTGCAAGTCTACCAGACAGATGGAAGAGCATTGTAGAAAATGAAGGAGAGTATATTTTACATTGAAAAAGGAAAATAAAGGAAGTATAAAAAACCGCATTATTTATGGGATGACCAATCATATATATATATATATATAATATTATATTATATTATATTATATATATTTTATATATATATATACCTACGTATATATATATATATATATATATATGAATATCTATATATATATATATTATATATATATATATGAATATCTATATATATATATATATATATATATATATATTGTATATAATACGTATATATTATTCATAAATATCTCATGTAAGTTTTATGAGATTGTCATCTAAAATTTATTCAAAATCAAATTATACTCAGTTCAAAGTGGCAATATAATACTTTATAGCTAATAAGATAGACGTAATATACGCCTGAAAATTCATCAACTACACATATTAAAATTAATTCATGAATTTAACAGGGGCGTGTTTTTAGATTTTACATGTTCATAAAATTCACATCTCCATGTAATAAATGCATCAGCTATAGATGAAAGAGAAAGAAAAAGAAAAAAGAGAAAATTTGGTCGAAAATTGATTAGTGTGAAATGAGTTTCAAATATTGTCGTTTTGGTTGATTCTCTTACACACTAGTTTTGCCACCATCCAAACCATTTTAAAATAAAGATTGAAAAATAGAAGCTGGATAATCAGTCTCGTATATTTTTATTGATCATATCATTTAAGTACATCAAACTTATTCATCGCACTGCAAAGTTGCTCATGCAGTACTTAGAAACAAATAAATACAATGATTGCTCTTTTGAGAAACGTTTTTCCCTAAATACGGACGTACACTCATACGTACAAACATACATATACACACCTTAGCAAATACCCATATATATATATATATATATATATATAAATATTGGACTTTTCTGTTTGAAGAAGAGCTATGCTGAAATGTCAAAATCTCTATCTTTTAACCGAGCGTCAAAATACTACACTCCATGTGCGCGTCCTCTTTTTGTTTGCTGTTGTTATTTTTAATGATCGTTTATTCGATTTCACTGTCGATCTGCAGGAAAGTACCAATATATACTATGGAAGAATTCGAAGGATGGTTCTTGTTATTTGAGGAGAGCTGTCACCATATTACAAAATGAAATACCCGTTAGCTAAATTAGCATAGACTAGCATAGTAATAATTATTATTATTTTCATTTCAAAGTTTTGCCACAAGGCAGCTTGGAGGAAGTGGAGATGAGTCGATTACATCGATTCCGGTGTTCAACTTGTACATACTTTATCGAGCCCGAAAGGATGAAAGGCAAAGTCGACGTCTGCTGAATTTGAACTCAGAACTTGGCAACTGGGGAAATACCGCTACGCTTTAATAATAATAATAATAATAATAATAATAATAATAATAATAATAATAATAATAATAAGAAGAAGAAGAAGAAGAAGAAGAAGAAGAAGAAGAAGAAGAAGAAGAAGAAGAAGAAGAATCTTACAAGTTTTGAACTTTTATCATGTTTGGAAGTTTAATCATGTAGATGTTTTGTCTCGATATAAAAGATTGGCTACAAGAAATGTTCTGCTCAATCTCACAGATTCCCTTGTCAGTTCCTTCACCATATACAATTGAGCACGTCCCTTAATGGCTGATGATATGTGCATCTCTGATCAGGAGATGTATTTATATATAGACGCATATATACATACATATATATATATATATATATATATATACTCTTTACTCTTTTATTTGTTTCAGTCATTTGACTGTGGCCATGCTGGAGCACCGCCTTTAGTCGAGCAAATCGACCCCAGGACTTGTTATTTGTAAGCCTAGTACTTATTCTATTGGTCTGTTTTGCCGAACCGCTAAGTTACGGGGACGTAAACACAGACACACAAACATATACACACACATACATATATATATACATATATACGACGGGCTTCTTTCAGTTTGCGTCTACCAAATCCACTCACAAGGCTTTGGTCGGCCCGAGGCTATAGTAGAAGACACTTGCCCAAGGTGCCATGCAGTAGGACTGAACCCGGAACCATGTGGTTCGTAAGCAAGCTACTTACCACACAGTCACGTACACACATAGTAATATACACAACATATATATGCATGTGTGTGTATGTGCATTTGTGTACATATATGTATTCATATATTATAGATTAATAAGGTTTATCCTCTACCAAATTCCATTAATCGTCCAGTTCAAAATATGTTGTGCATATTTTGTTCGATATATTGTTCTTGCGACAACATGATATATAAGTGAAGTTATTATTATAATCATCTTTTCAGATAAATTATCATCAGCTCGCAGCTTCACTTAACGTGTGATCACTGACCTATACATAAAAATAACACAGTGGTAGCTGATGAGACACCGATATAATATCAAACCTTCAATGAATGTATCAGGAAAACATATATTAAGGCTGAATTAGTGTCCTACATCCAATTATGTAAAATGTGATTTGCAACGGAATAAATTACTCTAACATTAATTATTTTATTGCAGCACTGGAAGTATAAATTTGACCGAACACTCTGGAATTAATTCAGTTGGTTGATATACCTACGTGATTATTCTACCATTCAAAGAAATGAAATTTTGTTACGAGCTAAACATTCTTTAAACATTAAAGAAGAATCAATGCCTTATGTTGTCTTTTCTTCAATCATCACTTTCTATTTCACAGAATTTATATTGTAGCAATCGTATTAGGATTTAATATGTTTATACCTTTTGATCTTGTTGCTAGCTTATCTTAGGTAAAATCATTTATATAAAAGTCATATATAAAACTGTTTCTTTATTCACTCATCTAAGAATATTTTGTTTTGCAAGTAGTCTTAAAAGTAGTTTAGCTCTGTTTTATAAATGCATACAGATAAATGGCCCAAATATGTGTACGCATGTAAATATATGTGTATGTATGTGCGTGCGTGTGGTGTGGGTGTGTGGCGGGGAGGTGAGTGTGTGTAGCTGGCAGTTCGTCGGTTATGAAGACGAGGGTCCAGTTGATCCGACCAACGGTACAGCCACGTCGTGAAATTAAGCTAAAAGTGGCAAGCACTCCACAAACACGTGGTTCTTATCGTGTTTCTCAGGGAAATTCAGAGTGACACACAGTTTGACAAGGCCGGCCCTTTGATATACAGGTACTTCTCATCTTTGCCAGATGGACAGGAGCAACGAGAAACAAATTATCTTACTCAGAGACACAACGCACCGCCGGGAATCGAAATCACGACCTTTCGATCGTGAGCCGAACACTCCTATAGGCGATACGAAAATCCATATTGAGACGTATCACGTTACTCAAATACATTATCATAAATATACGACGAAAAATATTACAAAAGTGAATGAATTGAAGCTGAATTCCACAGTGTAATTATGGATGTGTTTTCATGATATGTGGCTTCATTTTTCTCCAAGATTGCGTTAACTCTTAAAGTTTCCTTGAGAGTTGTGTTGTATTTGATTGAACATGGTAAGAAGAAAGAATCATCAATTAATGCTAATGATTTACCGTTCATCGCTTAGCTCACCATGAAGAAATTCAGCTGTTGTTTGTGCAATTAACTATTCATAATACTTCATTACAGTGGAAACGAGTTTCTGATTAGTTTCTGAAAGTTATGGAAAGTTCTTTTTGGTTAATGTATGAATATACATTGCATCCCCAATTTCTTACAACGTTTATATATTTTAACTCAATATTGCCAAGTCAGTAGCTTTTTAAGTACTTTCGGAATTCCTGATCCTATTCGAAAATTTAACTCAGTCTCGTAGTCTGTCGCTTACGACGACGAGGTCTCCTGTTAATCCGATCAACTGAACAGCTAGGTCGTGAAATTAACATGCAAATGGTTGTGTACTCCAAGGACACACGCACCCTTAACGTAGTTCTCACCATGACACAGAATGTTACAAGGTTGGACTTTTGAAATCCACTCATTTTTGCCAGCTAGGTGGACTGGATTAACGTGAAATAAAGTGTCTTACTCAAGGACACAACGCGCTGCCGGCAATCGAATGAACGTGAGCCGAGTACCTGCCCCACTAATTCAGGAGCCTTAACTGAAAGTTCGATATGGAGAATTTTGTCTTGGATTATAAAGAAAATGAATTTAAAATGAAATGTTGAAACTGGTATTAAATCTGTGTTTTTGTATTCCTTCATGGCCCAAGTTGTATTTCAAGCTGAGAAATTTTGGAAGGTATTCTGTATGTAAATCAGATAGCAATTAAAGTATATTTTGAACTGAATAATTTAAAATCTTAGTTTATATACGTTTACTTCATGATTAATACACATTTTTTTAAATTCCAATTCCAAACGTTTAAATCACACATCAGTAACATAACGGCTTCTATTCTGACGTATACGATAATTCACAGTAAATTGTTGATTATTTGTATTGTAGCCCGTCTTTTATTCATACACGGTGTGTATTTTTAATTCATTATCAAACATACCCCTACTTTTTAAGACTGTTAGGCACTATTTAACTAAGTTTTGGTTGTTTTGCCTAGCAGTTTGAGCGACGTCACAGAGCTTCCCTCGTTGGCTAAGCTTCACAGGAAGTTGCAGCTTGTGTTACACGTATTAATCCGTGGCAATCATTGCAATACGAAATCGAATTGATGTCATCCATCAGCGCATTCTTAAGCGTTCTACTTTTATCTACCTTACCAAATTAATGCTATTAATTCTAGATCAGGTGATTTTCGACTTTAAATTTACCCCAAAGCTTTTATTTTATATTCTACATCTGCTAACATCTTAATAACAAAGGATTGCCTAATATGAGCTAAACTCCTAAATATTACATTTCTACCTACTTACCATTATTTGGTTGAAGGCGGCAATTTATTAATGTGATTTCGGGGTCAACGAAACTTTTAATTACTTTAAGATTTCAACCTTGAAAGAAAACGTCGCAAATATGAATTATTAGGATAATCTTGCAAAGTTCAAATGATTTAATATCACCTCCATTGATGTGTTGTTCGGTCTTTTGATGTTATCGTAACGTTATCGTGATTTCCTTAGTATGTCGTGTGAACTTTACTCTTGTATTTATCATATGATTTATCCTTAAGACAGGATATTTTAGTTATACGTCACTATTCTGATAGCAAGCTTTCAAATATATTCTCATCATAAAAATACATAACAGTCCTTATGAAAGGAAAGTATTTACAAACGATGAGATGTTTAAATTTTAAAAAGCTGATGAGGAAATAAATTATTTTCCTATATTAAGAAGAGAGTAATTAAAAAATGATGTTTCTTCATTTTGGCTAATTCATCTAATTCCTTCATATTCATCATATTTGACTGAACGGTTATTTGACTGAATGGTTATTTTTATTCGTACTATATAAAATAAAGAGTTAACAGAATGCCAACAAGATGAATAGATATGATAGATGTTCATTCTGCGGATACATTAAATGTTATCAAAAATGTATAGATAAGTGTTCATAAATATGTGTAACCATATTTTATAAATCTTGCTGATTGTCTTTATATTCATACCTGATTCTTAGATGTTCTAAGGCTGTTATTTCTATTACTTACCTCATCTTCTGAAATAGCTAGCTGTGAACGATAGGGGCTCATGCTTCCTCAGTATAGCATCACTAATCCTCTCCGCATGCCATTGGGTCGCACAAATCTATAATCTATATATTCAAATAGTTCTTCTCTTACGTTGTACAAATAATATTCGCAGCTTGCTACCTGCAGTAATTCACGCTGAATTACCAATGTCTTCGTTAGACTTATAACGTCAGAAAATGTAACTAAGTAATTGAAAATGGCCACCGAAACAATTGCTTGCTTATTCATTCGATTATAGAATATGTAGTGCGAAGAGGTAAATTAGCTTCAAGAAAATAATAGAGTTGTTAATTTAAAATGTACGTATCCAGACGCCAAGAAATAATATGAAATAATTTGAACATTATTCCTAGCAATGTTGCTTCGAATAAATACAAGGCATTCCCTCTCTCACACTCTTGAATATAGTATTCACTTATAATTATATATTATGGAAATATTCACACGCAACAACCACTGATGTCATCTTCAATATAGTGTAGTATGTGCGAATCAGATTAAAGTATATAACAGCATTTATCATTTCTCCTTAGTTGTCAAAGAACTTCTTACCCTCTATTGGTTACTAATTGTAATTGATTTCACTTGGGAATATCATATATATCGTCTTTTGGGAAGAATGAACCGGTAAAAACATTAGTTATGCCTCATATCACAGCCTACATACATATTTCTTATGAAACTTTATAGACAAATTTAAAATGTGAATTCAATAACTGTCACAAAATCTATAATTATTATTCCTGTTGTAAATCTGAAATGATTCTCGAAATTTCTTCCAATGAACTCATATGACGGTTTCTATTCTTTTCAACGATATTTTTCCTTATGTTGTTAATTCCTAGATATTAATTTGACATTTGCATTTCTTATCCTAGACACTTAAGTCGCATACTTCTGAGAGCGTGACTGTAACAACAAAAACTTAGGGCGATTGTAGTAAAGAGTAGACTTAGGTGTTTTATTACGTTTACTGTGGTGGTTCACTGTCCAGAAACAGCTGATAGTATAACAACTAGTAACATATCTGTTACGTAATATTTTATTTGAATCCAGCAAAGCATGATTACATCAAGTATCAAATACATTATATAATCTTGTATATTCAACGAAATCGAGCAGATTTTGTATTTACATATAATAATTATTAGAGCGCTGAATTAGTTTTGAGGCGTTCATGCCATTCCCAAATGCATACGAAACAGGTGCCAGTTATTTTCTATAAATGCTTTCAATATTCGTATTAGGAATTATTAATATTGCTTATCGATGAGGGGACTCCATTTTGACATCAATGACTGCATTTGCGAAACTGATTGATAAAATATATTAAAAATATATTAGTTTCTAGCTGAAATGCTTTTCCCCATTGATTGAATGAAGGAATATTTTCATATTCATTTGCTTTTGAAATATATTAAAGACAATATCCTTTGTACTTCGGATGAAAAATAGGTCTAAAATTTGGTAGCATATATATTAAGCTACTCGTTTCATATAATAAGAACAATTTAATTCTGTTTCGTGTGTATCAGTTTAAATTATCGATAAATCATTGATTGAATCATTATGAAACGTCAACAGCAGACATAATTCATCCTGTCATTTATATTTTATTTATAGCTTTAATTTAAACCAATCTTTGACCTTCATCTAATCTATGAAGAATCGCCTTTTTTTTCTTTATATTTATCGAGTGGAATAATAGAGTCTCCAGCTAATTGACTGGTTCAATATCAGCTTGTTGTTCAACCATTTAATATAAGCAGCCAATGGCTATACCAAACGAGAATGATCATTTATTTCAAGTTTTATTTTGACATTTTGCCATTGTTAATTTTTATTTCTTGAGAATATTTTCCATGCAATCATAATCTATCTTTTTATCAGACAGAGTATTTGCGAGAACACACGAAAAATATTTGATTGAAAATTCTTAAATCGTTATCGAACGATATATAGGAATTGCGTTTTTGCATTGTAATGTCTTTCCTGCGAAAGTTATAGTTGTAACTTAATTTTATGATTTTTTTCATTTCTTCCTGATCACATTAAGTTTGAAGCCAAATTTAGGACCACATCTTTATGATCAACTAAACAGACTGCATTTCAAACCTTGTACTTCTATAGCAATCCAATATGTAATATCACTAACATAAAGATCCTTTCCTAAGAAGCTGACGTAGCGCATGATGAAGCTAAACAGATTTTATATGCAAAACACTTCGTTGTAACAAAGATGGATGCAAGAAAGTAAAGCTTATATTACATTGTAAGCAATCAAGCCACCAGGGAAAAATCAATTTTCATTTGATGTGTGGTTAGGGTATCATGGAGATATTGCTGAAAACATTGCTGGTATATTTTTCAAGAGGATATTACTTTGTCTCAAGGCAATTCAAAACTTTTATTCCATACACCTATATCTTTTAAATCCGTACCGCTATTCTCTTCGCAAAATAAAGGAACATTTCAGACATAAAAGTCTTAAAAACATAAGGTTGTTTTGGAAACGAAACCAAACTTTAAGTAACAACATATCACGATTAGGAAATAACTTCAGAAGGAAAACCCATTTAATCCATCAAAGAGGCTAGCAATGTAACGCATTTATTTAAAGGTGTGATACTTCTAAAACAGTCGCTCTTAAGCCAAAATAGATTTCTAAATCTAGTAAATAAATCAGAGTCACTGATCCATATACGTTTGGAATGTTATTTCGATAGGAGCTCAGGAAACACACAATGTTATTTCGGTAGGAACTCAGGAAACACACACAAAAACACACAGAAAGAGAGGCGATTAAAAAGTTACAAGGAAGTTGTCGTGGGGATCAGAAGAGTAGCCAGTGTTACGGATAGAGCCCCTCTCTAGGTTCAAGATGACATTAGCAACAAAAGGGCACAAGCGATATATATTCTCTATTCAAATTTGAAACAATGTACCGACGGGTTTAAATGGAAGTTTTTTTGGGGGTTTTTTTCCCAGTTATTCACAAATCCTATGTTATACTTCAGGTCAACTCTCACATTAAGATTTCCTTCAGCCTGATATTCAGTACCTTCTCTTCTTTCCCTTACTCTTTCTTTCTAGTACTATACACGTATTTTATCTCTCATACTATAGCCTTTCTGAGTCTACAACATCAACGATGCAATTTAGTTCCCGTTGGCTGCAGGTTGTCACGTAAGAACAGGGGATGTAAAATTCTGATGCTTTTCATCTTACTCACCTGTCATCTAAACCTCCAAAAGAAGCTCTGTTAGAAACATTCTACTCCTCGTGGAAATTTCAATATATTCCATCTTGCAAATTTTCTGAATTAATATGGAGTCTTACAGAACCAAACCACTAGCAAGATCTTTACATTCCAATTTCTATGATGTATGCGCGTATGTTTGCGAGAGTGTACATGAGTGTACCTATGAGTATATCAATACCTATGAGTACACATTCTTGTATATAAACATGTGTGTGTATTTGTGTACATACACATAGGTAGATAGATATATATATCCTTAAATCTTTTAAAATGTTTCAGCCCTAAAAGCTGCGGCCATGCTGGGGCACCACCGTTGACTGTGCTACACTAGTATATCAAACCACCTCTGATACGTGGCACTTGATCAAGAAGGGAGTTCTACGCCGCTGCCCGCATCTGTGTTTCTTGCCGAGAGGTAGGTTCATCTGGAAACCCTGACAAGAAAAGATCGAGTTTAGTTTTAAAGAAATCCACATCCACACCATGCAGATATCTCAGACATTTAGGAAGGATATTGAAGAACTCTAGCTGTGCTTTCTGAAACCCAAGCTGTTGCAGTATCTGGTCCTGTATTTTGATGATGATGTTGGGATATTTGGCAACATGCAGTGGCGCCCCGTTCTCCTGTTGGGTTATATATATATATATATATATATATACATACATACACACTCAAATATATATATATATATATATATATATATTCTATGTACTCTTGTACATATAAAACTATATATTTGTACGAACACATACAAAAACACACACAAAATCACACACACGCGCACACACATATATTTGAATGCGTGCGTGTACGCACTCAAGTATGTACATTTCTATGTATGTACATGCATGTAAATACACATACACACACATATATATGCATACACACATGCGCGAATATTTATGTGTGTGTGTATGTCTGTGTGTGTGTATGTGTGTGTGTGTGTGTGTGTATGTCTGTGTGTGTGTATGTGTGTGTGTGTGTGTGTGTGTGTGTATGTGTACAGAAGAACGTGTTAGTCGTTTTGAAGCTTATGTCTAAGTTTAATGTGATAGATATTTTTCAAGCAACGAAAGTTTGAAAGCAAGTATGTAAAAATATTTATTCCTGAATATATCAAAATAAGATTAATCACCGGTGCTTTTATTGGAGTCAACTTACGCCTAAAAAATAGGCCATTCATTCATCTGTTCAATTATTATATCCTGAACATGTGATGCAGTACTCTATTCCTTATGCAAATGAACTTGATATTTTCAGGGAAGATGAAATTTCTTTGGGAGATGAGTGATTTATTTTGTATATTATGACCTTATTCCAGTAAATTTCAAAACCATCAACGTGGAAAAAAATATATTAGATGAATTGTTAGAAGAAAATTCTTAATAGATACTGATAGCAGGGTCCCAAAATTCAAAAGGCTGTAATAGGATGCCGTAACTATCTATCAAGTAAACAGGTCACGCTTACACCTCTAGAGATATTAGTGAAGGGGGACGCGTACCTTAGAATTTATTACTATTATTTAAATTCCATATTTGAAGAGTCATGTAGTGAAATATTTTTCCTGAACATCTCTATATACATAGGTGGAGCGTATCATGTATTTTAAAATTAATTTCAGTAAGCACCTGTAAATTTAAGAGGGCAAACATAGCAGGGGATACATAAGGGTTCCTGGATTTAAGGGTATCACGAAAGGATTAATTGTGACGCAAAGTTTCCGAGATCTTTTACATGGCTTAGGAAAACTGAAGGAGTGCTGGAATAAGTTTGTGAATCTGAAAGGAGAATATGTTGAGTAAAATCATAATTAGGTGATCCTCCTGGATTTTCTTTTATCCAAAGCCAGGAACTTTTTAACACCCACTCGTAATGGTTCTTAAGATTACAGAACAAGGGAGAGGTTTGCGTGTTCGCTGACAGTTGTTTATTTTTATTAGTTATATTAGTTACGGATGGTTCGATTTCCTCAATTTGGCTCCAATGTCCCGGATCACTTCTGCATTAAGCCTAAAATATTAAAAAACAAAAACTACGTGCATATCAGCTTCATCGAATGATCTGATGGTTAAATCGATTCCTAGTCATTATGATTAGTCAAACATATAGATAGATAGATAGATAGATAGATAGATAGATAGATAGATAGATAGATAGATAGATAGATAGATAGATAGATAGATAGATAGAGAGATAGATAGGTAGATAGATAGATAGGTAGATAGATAGACAGACAGATAATGAGACAGATATAGATGCGTAGATAGAATGATAGATAGATAGATACATACATACATACATACATAGACAGATAGAGAAAGCGTGAGAGAGAGACATACAGACAGACAGGCAAACAGGCAGACTAATAGATAGATAAATGGATGTATAGATAAATAGATAAAAAGATAGATAGATAGATAGATAGATAGATAGATAGATAGATAAGTTTCTTTATTGGCCACACAGGGCTGCACACAGATGGGACAAGTTACAAGGTAGAGCTTTTCTTTTGGGGGATGAAAAAAAAGGGGGTGGCGTAGGTTTTCGATCAAGAGGGATCGTAAAAGGGAAGAAAAGAACAAAAAAAATTGAATAAAAAATAAAAAGAATAAAAGAAAAAAAAAGAAAGGGAAATAGAAAGATAGATAGATAGATAGATAGATAGATAGATAGATAGATAGATAGATAGATAGATAGATAGATAGATAGATAGATAGAGATAGATAGATAGATGGATAGGTAGGTAGGTAGGTAGGTAGGTAGATAGGTAGGCAGGTAGGTAGAAACGCAGACAGACAGACTGATGCATATATGCATACATACATACATTCATACATACATACATACATACACGCATGCATACATAGATACACACAGACAGACATAAACACGCTCCTGCACTCCTGACTTTACTTAGACAGCTGAAAGATAGATATATCTGCGTGTGGTGTGAGGGTATTTGAGTCTAGTTGTAAATTTAAATGCATCTAAACACAAACAGTTCAATATATATATATATACAAAGTGAGATAGGGGTTGCGAGTGTAACCCACTATGGGATAACATTTATCCAATATATTGCCAGTAAAGTACCCAGAAAGGCTAATACATAAATGCTAAGAATTGCAATGCAATTAATTCATTTATTGTATTATATGGGCGAAGGTAAAATGTTTTACCTCAAATTCATAATACAAAATAAGAAAATGGAGGAATAGATTTTAATCAATCAACAACTACTAGATAATATCAATTCATATAATTTATTAACTAATTACTTAGGAACAACCAGATCAAACAGAATAATACAGAATAAAGCAGTACACATCAATGAGTAATATAATACCATAAGAACAATACATATAAATATAAAATGGATCTTACAGCTGTTTCAGCCATGTAGATAAGAGTACCTCCTTATGCTCATATTAGTCAGATGTATTAAGGTAATATGCGGTTATAAATGTGTTACTTATATATATATATCCCACGGTCTCGTCAGAGATTATAAAGTACAATTATAGAGGTATAAAAGGAAGATATAAAGTGCAAATATGAATATTAGAGAAGGTACACATATACAAGAATAAGTAGATAAGTACAACCCGCACGCATTCTTTTACTCGTTTCAAACATTTGAATGCGGCCATGCTGGAGCGCCACCTTTAGTCGAGCAAAGCGACCGCAGAGCTTATTCTTTGTAAGCCAAGGACTTATTATATCGGTCTCTTTTGCCGAACCGCTATGTTATGGGGACGTAAGCACACCAGCATCGGTTGTCAAGTGATGTTGGAGGGAAAAACACAGACACACAAGCATATACACACATACACATGCATATATATATATATATACGAAAGGCTTCTTTCAGTTTCCGTCTACCAAATCCACTCACAATGCTTTTGTCGGCCCGACCGTATAGTAGAAGACACTCGCTCAAGGTGTCACGCTGCGGAAATGAAACGGAACCATGTGGTTGGTAAGCAAGCTACTTACCACACAGCCATGTATTTATTCCTAAACTATCAAACGTGCCTACCGTCTGGGTTTACTTGTTACAATTTTTTGAGAAATTAAGGATTCCTCGTAGTTCTACGATCGCTTTATGTTAATGATATACCACTGTTCATGAATGAAATGAAGGATTTCGATCAATTCCACAGACAGCACCACTAATTCGGACGCGAAGCAAATAGAATGATCGATAAGAGAGATAAGAACTGTTTTCTTTATCCTGCTTTACATTTATCATTTCTATTGGTATCCTTGCTTTCCTATATATTGCAGGCATCAGTATTTGCTGGTTCAAGTGAAAATATGAAGCTGAGGATTAAATTATTTTAACTATTGCTATGTATGCATCCGTATCAACGGCTGCAGGGAGTGATAAAACCATAAAAATCGTATATATTTATAGAAAAGTGGAGGTGTTTATTCAAACGCATACACACACACACACACACACACACTCACACACACACACATATGTACATGCACACTTATAACTGATCACATACAAACACAAATAAATCTAGAGGTTACTAAAAGGAACAGAGTAAGGCTCCTTAGAATGAAGAGCTCAGAATATTGGGGCAGATTAGGGCAGCGAAATTGTAGAATCGTTACCGCAAGGGACATAATGCTTAGCAGCGTTTCGTCTGCCAATATGCTCTGAGTTTAAATTCCCCCGAGCTCTATTTTGTGTTCCATCCCACCGGAGTCGATAAAATAGGAACCACTTGATGTGATTAACGCTTTTCTCAAAGAAGGTGATGGCCTTGTGTCAAAAATTTGAAACTCATATCGGCACAGGTTGCAAATATGTTTGATTAAAATAGTGGTTCCATTCAATGGCATTCAACCAACTTCGTAAATAGTCGGAAACCGATTCATAAAAGAAGTGTGAAACCTGATACAGTTGACATTGTGTTCACGAGAAAAGTAAAAACCGGAGTAGAAAATGTATAGAACTGTCGATATATTGATGAGGACGGTGTGTTGGTACTGGTGGTGGTGATGATGATGATGATGATGATGATGATGATGATGATTATGATGATGACGATGACGACGATGATGATCACGACGATGATGGTGGTGTTGCTGGTGGTGGTGGTACTGCTAGAAGATAAATATATGTAAATGAGATCATTAAGCTGTTTAGTGAATTCCCTCGATATTTAGTAGTATGCTGCAACGAAACAACTGCGGAGGCCATGTAAAATATACAATGTGTAGACAGTTATGCACATTTACATACACACGTGCGCTCACACATACACAACCATATATATATAGAGAGATATACACTTGTGCACATACACATAGATAAAAACACATATTTTTATACGTATACGTTCATATAAATAGATAAATACACACACATTCATACAAAAACACACACACACATCCGCACTCAAACAAACACATGGAGGATGCGACGGGTAAATTGTTGCCATTATATTTTTTATTCGCGCATGCGCATTGATTGCTTTTGATTTTGTCGACCACACAGTTTAGTGGGGTCAGACCCTGTGTCAGGCAACAGGACTCTGCACCGTGCCACAGAAGCAGGAAAACCCAGTTACATTTATCAAACAATTTCTGCGACCACATCACATCTAACACCTAACTCCCCAGACTGTAACCTTCTTGATTATTATGTGACTTGCGTCGCAGTTGAGCGAGAGACCAACAAAACTCCTTGGAACACGAAAGATTAGCTGAAGGCAAGGATTATGGCAGCATTCACAACTTAAACAAGGAGACCGCCCAGAAGAGTTGCAGGAGATTCCGAAGTCGTCTGGAGGCCATCGTTGAAGCCAATGGCAGTTTTTATTGAATAAATTTACTCTTTAGAATTTCAAGATATTTTTATGTAATTTTGGTTAAATATATGTTAAAATGAGATGTCAGTGTTATTTTCATTTTTGCATAATTTAGACGACAGTTTATTCACTGCACCCTGTATGTATGTATGTATGTATGTATGTATGTATGTATGAATGTATGTATGTATGTATGTATGTATGAATGTATGTATGAATGTATGTTTGCATGTATGTATGTATGTATGTATGTATGCGTATGTCTGTATGCATGTATGTATGTATATTGGTGGAACTGTAGTGATAGTGCGGTTGGTCTTCTGTAGTGATAGTGGTGGTATTGGTAATGCCTACTCCAATAAAATGGTGACGGCAGCAGTGTTATGTTGACGGCTGTTGTGGGGGACATTGGTGGCGGTTCTAGTCGTAGAGATTTATGGGGTAGTAATGGTTGTAATGAATGTAGTAATAGTTGGAGTAGTGTTGATGGTAATGGTGGTAGTGGTGGTGTTAGTGGAGGAGGTGGTGGTAGAGGTTGCGGTGGTGATAATGGTGGTGGGGCTATTGGTGGTAGTGCCTAAGGCAGTCGAAGGAAGTAATGCTAGTAAGTGCAGAGGTCAATGGTTAGAGCATTAAGCTAACAATCAGAAGGCATTAAGCTAACAATCAGAAGTTCGATTACCGGACCGGACAGTGTGTTGTGGTCTTGAGCAAGAGTATTTATTTCACGTTGCTCCAGTTCATTCAGTTGTAGAAACGAGTTGCGACATCACTGGGGTCAAGCTGTACAGCCTTTGCCTTTTCCTTGGATAACATCAGTGGCGTGGACACGAGATATTGTATACATAGGCGACTGCTGGTCCTGCATAAACAAATTTTCCTGGACCTGTGCCTTGGAGGGGAACTTTCTAGGTGCAATCCCATGGCCATTCATGAGAGAAGGAAATCTTTACCCCTTTTAATAAGGTGATGAACAAGGTAGGGCGGTACACATTTCAGGAATATATAGTCATACACACACTGGCAAAGGCGTGGCTGTATGGTAAGAAGCTTACTGCCCAACAAAATAGTTCCGGGTTCAGTGCCGCCACTGAGTGGAACCTTGGGTAGGTATCTTCTACTATAAACTTCGGGCCGGCCAAAACTTAGTGTGTGAATTTAGTTGACAGTAACTGAAAGAAGTGCGTCGTACGTGTGTGTGTGTGTGTGTATGTGTGTATGTGTGCGTGTGTGTGTGTGTATGTGTGTATGTGTATGTGTGTGTACGTCTGTGTGTATGTGTATGTGTGTGGTGTGCGTGCGCGCCTGTGTATGTGTGTACGTATGTGTGTATACGAACGTAAATATGTATAGATGCGTGTTTGTATATATATATATATATATATATATATATATATTATATATATATATATGTATATATTCAAGAAAGAGGCTGAAAGAAAGACACACGACACATAAGTACTAATCTATATATATAAAACTGTAGTTGTGTGAGTGTCTGTCCCCTTCGATTTAGATTCCTAACTACTCCCACATTTTGCGGTGCAGTTTAACCAAATTCGGGTATCTTATAGGCGTGATTCATATCGAGCCCGTCTGAGTATTAGCGCGCGTCTACGACGAGTCTACGATTTTTAAAATAATTTAACATCATTTTTTATTCCATTTTAATGCATAATATTTCGTGTGTCGATGGCGGCGGAGTTGGCGTCCATGGTCACACCTGCACCTGTTTGCTTCTCCCCCTTCTTTCCTCCCTCGTGAAGCTGTGGGGAAGGGAGTGTAAGGAAATCAACGTCGTAAAGCGTTGTCAAGGAGACCAGCGCTCTTTTAGAACAACGACTTCATGGCTTGAAGACACCAAACCAGAAATGGCTAAGAAAGCCCGAATTGGCATCTATAAGGGAAGTAACTCTCTAAAAATGCTTATATAGTTATTTCCCTTACAAACCCGAGCAACGCCGGGCGATACTGCTAGTTATATATATATTTAATGAAATAATAATAAGACCTTAGTAACAAAATAAACATAGAGTTTAAATTTCTTAAATTGAAAGTAGATTAATAAAATAACATTGAATAAATTCGGAATGAAGAAGCCAAGCGCACAAATACCCATGATTGACCACTTAACTAAAATTGGTAAATCATTGATGGAGCATCTAGGTTTTTTTTTTTTTACTGTGGCAGAAGTAAAAATTAATTTGTCTTCAAATATTTCCCCACTGTTTAAAAGCTATAGATATGTTTTATAATGCAGTCCTAAATTCATTCCTTATATTTGAAACAAAGCTGAACGTGTAAGAGTTTGAATCGCTTGTCTTGTCCATTAAGACTGCTTTGAGATTTAACAACTTCGTTTGATATCCTCTTTAGTTACATTGGCATCATAAATTTGGAAAAGTAACTTAGAGGACTGAGTAGATGATATGCATACCATCGACTCCGAATGAACGAAAGTTTATTCATAGTTTTCAACAGGATTTCAAATCAGACAATTCTGTATGGCATTTAGTTAATGTGTCTACCACTTTTCCATCATATTTTAAAACATTATTTAGCTTTATTTAAAATTTTGCATATATCGAATGATGAAGTAAACAGCATTCTTCAAAGCCACGAAACACACATTTTGCTTGTCTGATTACCTACGCTAATGCGACAGAAGCAGCGTTTCATGTCTTATCTTCTTCAGACTATGATTTTGTTTTACACTGTGGTTCTTGTTGGGGTTTTTCTCATATTTATCTTGATTTGTTTGTTTATATATGGCCAACAGTTGCTTTTATATCAGATATTAGACTGTTTAGAAATGATCATAAGTGGTTGTTTCTCTTAAACATTTATGTTTTTAATAATATTGTATTTTCTTTAATCTCCCGCCACTGAACAACCAATAAAACTTTTGTACATAAATATTATATTAAATATGTAGACATTGTTTGGTTTAATAATTTTTTACTGTTCACAATTTTCAGGTAACTGGGTACAGGAATAACAAAGCAGCAGATTAAATATTTTTCCTTATTTATTTTACATTCCGGCGATGCATTAGCTGATTCGTTACAGCGACTTCTGAAACGCTCTATAGTATTTGATCAAACTTTGAAACTCTGAGTCCCGACTATCGCTTCGACGCCCACGCCAACGTTAAAATAAAGCGCTGTTCAAGTACTTTGGGTTAATGCAATCGATTAATACTCTTCTCTCAAATTTCAGGTTTTGTACCAATATTAGAACCAACTTTCAGTTTCACGTTACACTTCTAGTTCATATCCCGCTGACACGGACGCTAATATTTCGACAAACATGTATTAGATTTGAACAAGATCGCTTTAATAAACTAATTCACATTTAAGTCAATTGTACTTCTCTTTTTTTCCACTTCTCCGTATTGTTATTTAGTTGTTGTCATAATGCCAAGGAAATCGTTGTTTGCGTTCATTGCTAACATTTATATTAGCTTTCTTCAAGAGCATTTAAATGTGGAAACTCATTAGCTATCAAGTGATATTATTAGTACAGCTGATAATACTTTATCCAAAGTCCAAATACCGAAAATAATCTACAATCGGAAATTGGAAAAATTCTGAAAGCAATCAAATGCGAATTTTCTGCTCTTTTCTTTTTGGTTTAATCTTGAGTAAGAAATGAGACGACAGTACACAAAACGAAATGGAGGAAGAGCAGTCTGGTATCTTCATTTATCTTTTACTTGTTTCAGTCATTGGAATGTGGCCAGGGTGTCGCACCGTGTTGAAGTGTTTAATAGACAAGTGTTTCAGTAGAAAAAAAAACACGATCCCAATACTTATAATTTGATATTTGATATTTACGCTATCGAGCCGTAAAGTTACGTAGGCATCAACAGACATCAACTGTCAAACAGAGACACACAGACACACAGACACACAAACGCGTGTGCACGCACACACACACATACAGGCACACACATATGTAGGGATACAACATGGAATCGACTTACCCCATTCCCTGATATTCCTGGCCTTCTGCCAAAACTTGAAACCAATATTCATTGTTTGAATATATTTTAATAAAACTGATAACGAAAATGCATTACTTTATGTTCCTTTAAATAAATAAATAAAATAATTATAACTGATATATGCAAAAACGATTGCTTGAAGCTCTGGTTTTCCGCTTTTTTTTTTCTTTATTTGAATTTTATTTCTGGCTCTCGTGGAAATATTCTAAGTGCCTTACACTACATACAAACGAGGTCAGTTTTCTCGGGGAATTACATTATTCTAAAGTAATATTTCAAAGTATTAAGGCTGTGTGCTGCCAGAATCGTTACCACACCGGACAAAATTCTCAGTAGTATTTCGCCTGTCTTTACGTTCTGAGTTCGAATTCCAGCGAGGTCGACTTTCGTCCTTTTGGAGTCGAGAGAATAAACAGTGAAGCACTATGATCCATTTAAATGATTAACCCCCTCACCCAAAATTTCATACTTTGTGCCAATGGTTGAAAGGAATATTTCAAAATATTCTTTTTAATTTGTATGCGCTCACACTCGTGCATATGTGTGTGTACGTGTCTACGGGTACGTTTGCACAAAGGAACATATCCGTTACTGCTTCTGGTCCATTTATACCGTCCGCAGATATATTTCTGTATTTCATACTCTAGGCTCTAATTAATATTTTCTCATGATGCTGTTTAGCAGACTTTCGGCAATATATCGTCTTTAAGTATGATATATAGATTACTATTTTCAACTTATACATCTTCCATCGCTAATAACGGAGTTTTATTTAGTCAGCTGGCCAGTTGCCCTGCCTTTGCTTTCTTTATCATTGGTTAACTCTATCAGAGAGTCAAAATTCATCTTGCCATACCGTTGTTCGTGGATGCCAACTACTAACGAAGCTCAGGGAAGAAGAAATAACTGCTTTAAGTATGATATACAGGATTAATATCTGCGCGTGTGGGCGTGGGCGCGCGTGTATCTACGTGCGTGTATGTCAGTGTCTGTGCAAAAATATTTTTTAATATTTCGCTTAGGTAAAGCGATATTAACAACCCGCTGGTAGAACTCAATATTTATATATGCTTCGGTATAGGGTATTCGTTGGTTACTTAGCATAATGTGAAACCAAATACATTAGAAAGGATCAGGAATTTATGCAATGAATTTCAATGGCTTATCGCTGTTTCTGCTATTTGATACAGTCCTTTCAGACATGAGTGCTTATACATCATCTTATAGCTTCGTCAAAGTTTCTAAAATTAAGAGGACTACAAAGTGTAAAATATTCTGTCAATAAATTAAGTCCATTTCATAATTTGTATTTTTTGTCATTTATTTACTTCATATATGTTTGTGTATGTGTAATACGTACGAATATGTGTATTTATATATATATATATATAGAGAGAGAGAAAGCAATACACTCATATTTATATATATTTCAATATATATATATATTATATATATATATATATATATATATATATATATACATATATATATATATATTTGTGTGTGTGTGTGTGTGTGTGGTGTGTGTGTGTGTGTGTGTGTAAAGTTTGCCGAAGTATATTGGGTTCTGTGGTTTGTAGTTAACATACCTCTTTATTTTAACTGCACACACTGCGTTCGACTCCCCGAGACGATGTTATAAATTTGTTTTGACTTCATCTATATTCGTTACATATGTATGTATGTATGTATGTATGTATGTATGTATATGTATGTATGTGTACATCTTTGAATGAATAAATATCTTCATAATTGTCACATACATTTGACAATCGACTTTTACTCGTTAGTCAGAATATACTTAAAGCGTCAACTTTTAAGACTAGCTGTTTTGACAGTTGCTTCTATCTATTTAACTTTGGAATTTCTCTCACATGTATATCATTTTATGTAATGGTAAGTAATAGGTTCTCTGGCAATAAATATTTGTATTTCAATCTCTCTATATATTCATATAATACACTATACTAATAGCATGCGAGTTGCAAATATTGACAAGCATATATTTGTGGTTTGGTAACCATTATTTACACTATCAACAAGGGCAAATCGGTTTGCAACTCGGTAGGCTGATCCATGCGAGCTGGCGGAATCGTTAGCGCGCCGGGCAAAATGCATAGCGTTATTTCGCCCGTCGGTACGTCTTGAGTTCAAATTCCGCCGGAGTCGACTTTCATCCTTTCGGAGTCGACAAATTAAGTATCAGTTGAATACTAGGGCTGATGTAATCCACTATCACTCTCCCGCCAAATTTCAGGCGTTGTGCCTATAGTAGAAAGGATTATTATTATTATTGAGTGAGCGAGCAGTGCATGCCATCAAAATGACACTGAGGTAAAATATACGAAGCCCGGTATACCCATCATGACTACCCGTTTGAAAAGGGTACACCAGGCACATGCATCACAACCATATGTGCGCGACATGGTGATTTCATATCAAGATAAATAGCGCATGATCTTTCAGGTGGGGTCCAGTTAGAAATTTCTTCTCGTCGAGTAACTCATCCCGCTCAAAAGGTCCCTGAATAAGGATTGTTTAATGTTCTTGAACGAAACAGCCATATTTCCAGTGGTGAATGATTCAAACCCCAAAGAATCCCTCTCAACACATGGCTATGATGCTCCCCAACTACTTCTGCTCATGATCAGAGATGCACATATCATCAGCCACTAAGGGACATGCTCAACTTGTTATGGTCAAGCAACTGACAAACAAATCTGTGGTATTGAGCAGAATAATTGATGTAGTCCATCTTTTATACCAAGACAAAAGAATATACATGATAACACTTCCAATCAGTTAAGATCAGAAGCCACGAGAGCCACTGCCTGGTATTGCATCAGGGCATTTATTATTATTATTATTATTATTATTATTATTATTATTATTATTATTATTATTATTATTATTATTATCATGATTATTAACGATTTTATAGGCGGTAAGTTGGTAGATAGCTTCGATTTCTTACATTTTCCACGTAAATTTCCAAACTTTGACACTTAGCTATTGCCTATTCATTCGGCACCATGATGGCAAATGGAAGAAAATATTTATTTTACCTCAGGTTTTCTTGGAACTCCAAGAGCCTTGCATGAGTGCCGGCTTTGCTGCCTGCAACCAACAGTATCATGATATCTGTTCTTTTCAACTATATAACACTTTCCTGATGATTCTGGCTATCCGAAGAATGCAAACCATTTTTTGCAACAGCTTTCTTGGGCACTATTTCGCAAGTTCATTTACATTCCTGTCTATACGTTCTTATACTGTTCCCCAGAGCCCCAACAATAATTGGCACTATCTTCTCCATTTTCATTTTCTACAATCGCGTAATCTTCACTTGAAGAACATGACATAAGATTACTTTTTTCGCCTTCTTAAATATTTGTGACTCAAATGAGTATGCAACGTTAATTATAGAGCATGTGGTTTACCTTGTCCACCCGCACTAGGTACGGTTTGTTATACCCAAGCACCTGAGTGAGTCAAAAGACGATTTCTTAATTGATTAAGAAATCGTCTCTGACTCACTCTCTGTTGTTTGTGGTCGCACCATGTTTTGTCTCTGTCTTTAATCCCCACTTTTCAGGTTTTAATGCAGTATTTCTCTACCACATCATGTCGCCACACCTTGTATTGATTTTGTGCAATATGAGAAATGGCTTCGTCAAATCTATTACAAATTCGGCACAGTTGAGAGCTTTGCTCATTTCTATTATTAGCCATCCAATTTGGGGTCAAAGATTGGTCTTGCACTGCTAGTATGGTGCTCTTAGTCTCCTTTTTCAAGTATTACTTCTTTAACCAATTTTCTCCATAAACTTTAGTGATGCTAAAACAGAAATGGCTGCATACTCCCTTATTGAGTAGTGCTCCTCCATGTGCTTCATGTCTTTCATGTACTTCATGTACTTAATTTCCTTCATGTTCTTCATGTTTTGTTCTTGCTAGCAGAATTGTTAGCAAAATGCTTAGCAATATTTCGTCCGCCTGTACATCCTGAGTTAAAATTCTGCCGAGGTTGACTTTGCCTTTCACTCTTTCGGAGCATTAAAATAAGTAAATGCTTAGCGGTATTTCGTCCGTATATTACGTCTTGAGTTCAAATTCCGCCGAAGTCTACTTTGCCTTTCATCGTTCCGGAGTCGATAAATTAAGTACCAGTTGTGTACTAGGGATGATGTAATCTACTATCTCCCTGCCCCAAATTTGTGCATATAGGAGAAATTATTATTATTATTATTATTATTATTATTATTATTACTATTATTATTATTATTATGAACGACTTTATAGGTGGTAAGCTGGTAGAATCGTTAGCACGCTGAACGAAATATATAGCGGTCTTTCGCCCGTCGTTACGTCCTAAGTTCAACTTCCGCCGAGGTCGACTTTGCCTTTTATCCATTCGGGGTCGATAAATTAAGTACAAGTTACGCACTGATGTTAATGTAATAATCGATTATACCACTTCTCTAAACTTCAGTCATTATAGTGGAAAGGATTATTATAAACGATTTTTACATTCTTCATATCCTTTCTGTCGAGTTAGCATGGAACCAGAGTACATGTAAAATCCCCGGGGAAAATATATTATTTTATCACTTCACGAATAATCACGCTTGCTTCATTAATTCTGTTAAAACGAAAAGCAGGTTCTATAAGTAAATTCCATTTCATGTGAAAGGAAACATACACGAAAATCCAGCTACAAATATCGCTCCAAGCATTTCATTGATATGCGATTCGAAGAAATTACAAGATAAGGAGAATTATGCTTTTTGTAGTTATTCTTTTAGTTTTTATACTGCGATAACAATGTGTCACTTGGCGTATAATATCCATTGTTACAAAATAGCGACTCGTCTTGTAATCGGTCATTAATTCTATATAGCTTCTTAGAGTGTTAGCTCTAGGCTCTGATACTGACTTCGGCATACTTTGAAATTACTACTGGCATTAGAATCAAACACGAATGAGATTTTGAAAGACGCAGTTTTAATCTTTTCAACGTCGGAAAGTTATTATTCAAAAGTTTTCGAAAATCAAGGTTCTTTTTTCGGGACCAGTATAAATAATAATCATAGAGTAGCGGATGTTTATGGTAAGGTGCCAAACTGTAAGAATTGCAGCGTGTGTGAGACTCACTCTTGGCTCGCAATCAAATTTGAGTACAACATGGGTTCCTCTTCCATTTCTGGTTGGTTTTTTTTTCTGTAAAGAGCTATAGGCGTCGTAACAATGAACCAATTTTACTCAATGAGGCCAATTTTATCCCGAATTAGGCGTTTTTCCCCCTAATATTTTAGTAAACATACTTTCTTTTTATAATGTGTGCATATATATATATATATATATATATATATATATATATATTTGTATGTGTGTGTATATATACGTACATATACATATATATAGTATATAAAATAATATGCATTCGTAATATGTATACATTACCTATATATATATATAATATATATATATATATAGATATAGATATGTTCCAGGATAACCGCAATGCATAACCGCAAATGCATGGTTGAAATACATAAAATACATGTGTGTGAGAGAGAGGGAGAGAGAGAGAGAGAGAGAGAGAGAGAGAGTCAACAGATGAGACCCACAGTATAGTAAGAGCCATACAAACACAAACATACACACATACACACACACACACACACACACACACACACACACACACACATGCAAATTAACCTAGAACGTGAAGATGGACGAAATATCACGAAGCACTTTGCCCGGCCTGTCAACGCTTCTGCCAGCTCACCGCTCGTCGTTCTTCAAAGATACTTGTAAGTTTTTCATGGGAATAGTTGTGTCAGACATGGTTACTTAAGAATGGTATTTATTGGTCTTGTAATGGTGTTGACAGGTTTTGAAATATTGAAATATATTTCTCGCCTATACAAACCATTTTGACAAAGAAATTATTATTTGTTGACTAGAGTAATTGTTGGAATCGGAAACGCATGGGTAAAGTCGTTATGCAGCATATTGTAGCCTTTATTTATTCTCAAGTTCGAATCACACCCAGCGCATTGTACA
>NC_043004.1:16619659-16632159 GCF_006345805.1 Octopus sinensis
ATAGGATGAATTTCATCAGATAAAATGCTTAAATAGTCTTGACTATTAATTCTGCCTTGAAAGGAAACCATTGGGCCGGTTATTTCCAAGATATAACACCCCCCACCATCACCACCACCACCAGATCATCACATATCCTCCTACATGTTTAAAAGTTGGGGAAGAAAGCTTCTTTTGGCTGCCTGCACTCGTATACTCGGCCGGTGGTCTGAAATAACAAAATTCCACTAATAACAGCCGAGAAAATAACACTATTCCACTGCTCTAGGGACCAATTCTGTAGGTTTTTAATCCTCTCTAAACGCTTTGCAAAGTTTGTTTTTAAAAGTAGTGGTTTTCTTAGTGCAGCTCTCCCGTGAAATCCGGCTTTGTGCTGCTACCGGCGAAAAGTTTTTGTAGAAAGTGTGTTTTAACGTGATAATTAAATTCTGCAATAATTTCGAGAGCTGTACTTTTTGATCGTTTCTAACAATTCGCGTAAGAATCCGACGGTCCCTAACTGAAAGTTTTGGTCTTCTTCCGGAGTTTTGTTTCGACGAGGAGACTTTTCTCTCTTTTTTCAAAGACTGTCGTTACTTTCGAGACAGTACATCTTGATACATTTCGGCTGTTTTCGTTACACTAGCACCTGCCGTGCGAGCACCAAGAATTTAACCTCTTTGAAAGTCCGATAGATCTGTCACTTTAATGAATTTTAATTACCTTTTTCTGATGACATCTGAAAAAAACAAAACAGCAATTTTAGCAAAACATATAAAGCAACACTGATAATAAGTCAAAAAACATAAAAATTAACATGCTTTTAACGTTTTATAGATATTTCAAAATTATGATGCTATAATGCTAAGTGTTTCCATTATTTTATCCAACCCCTGTATATAGTTGTACTTATATGTGTTTTTGTTTATGTATATCTTTGAATATATGTATTCAAGATGCCAATGAGAAATAAATATACCGAATAGAAAAGAGAACTTTGCGGCTAAGGTTGTGCACTGACGGTCACGAGCGGCGGTGTGTTGACTTCTTTGGCGAAATACGTCATTTCCCGTTGTTGTACGTTCTTTTGGCACATCGTGCAAGTGTACAAGAATATTGGCTTTATAGAGACAGTGAGCGAATGTACAGCTCAAACATTTGATCACTATAAACAATCATTCCTATCCGGAGTGCGTTCACCGTCCAAATATACAAGGCCACTGTCAACTGACTAAATCAGAGAGGTATACCATGCAGATCCACAATCCTACAGAGTACATCTCTGCTCACCAAGCCAAACGCGTTGTAGAGGCAGACAAGCTGTAAGCAGCCCCTACAGAAAACTGCCTTCGACAGTGAGAAGGATTAACATACATGAAATAAAACTAACCAATTTCTCTCCCAATTCAATAAGGTGTCACATGATATCTTCCGTACTTTGACTGTAAATGAAACACCTGCAATGTTCATATCATGGCGATTTAATATCAACGTGACCTAATACATTGTAGTCAAATTCATTGCCCTTCCCTGTACACTGTTGGTAAATTTATCATCAATCTTTTTATCGGCAGAGTAAACGCATTGATAAATCTTATTTTATTCGCAGGGTAAATACGTCGCATTTCCTTAAAAATGAAGTAGAAAACAAATCTAAGATGAATAATTCCATCCTACGATTAGGAAAGATTTTAGAAATGTTAATAAAGAAATATGCAAGAGTCGACGTAATAATCAAACTGCATATTTTAGGTGCAAAAATTTCACATCGCAAAAAGAAATATAAAGATTTTATTCCAAAAATTCAATGCATCGTAAATGAATGTGAAAATTGTGAAACACTTGATTATTTGAGAGACATTGCTCACAAGATGTAAGATGTGTTCCCTCAACATGGAAATAGTTTTATCTTTCTACTGCATCATTTCGTTATACTTTAAAATGAAACTCTGGCATGTATATTCTTATGTGAGTGTGAGTGTTTGTATTTTGTATATATATTAGAAATATTAAATTTCTAAATAGAGATATGAGCGGTGGTGGAGCGATAGAGTGGTTGTATACTGTCAACTTAACGTGACAGTCCCGTAAAGGGAATCACACAACCACTATTTAGCTCTAGGAAGCATCGACGCTTCCTGTCGGCTTTGACACATTTCCTGTGTCCTTATATTTGCGAAGGGGAGCCAAGCACATCCACCAGCTAGGCCTGCACCTAGACACATGCATGATTCTGAGTCTTGCTCGTTATCAGTCTAGGGTAGTAAGGCCTGCTAGTAAATAGCGGCGCTGTGATTCCCTTTACGGGACTGTCACGTTAAGTTAACAGTATACAACCACTCTCTCTCTCTCTCTCTCTCTCTCTCTCTTCTCTCTCTCTCTCTCTCTCTCTGTATATATATATATATACATATATATATATATATATATATAATATATATATATATATATATATACATATATATACATATATATATGAGTGTGTGTGTATGCGTGTTGTTTTGTTGTTTGTTCCTTCTCGAGCCATGCCTGGCTCATAAGGGCCGATTTCCCGGTTTCCTTGGCGTATAGGCTCCCCACCTGGACGGGACGCCGGTCTGTCGCAGGTGAGCTGCAAGATGCAGGAGGAAAGAGTGAGAGGAAGTTGTGGCGAAAGTATCAGCAGCAGTTCCCCATTATCTTCTGTCGGAGCCGCGTGGAGCTTAGGTGTTTCGCTCATAAGCACACACATCGCCCGGTCTGAGATTCGAATCCGCGATCCCTCGACCGCGAGTCCGCTGCTCTAACCGCTAGGCCATGTGCCTCCATACTTGTATGCATTTACGTATATATATATATATGAGTGTGTGTGTATGCATGTATGTATGTGTGTGTATATATACATATATACAGAGAGAAAGTGAGGGAAGGAAGGAGGGAGGGAGGGAGGGAGAGAGGGAGAGACAGTAAATTTAATATAATATAGTTTTCCCTTTGAATTTCCTTTTCACTATTTCACGAGATGCCACTAAAAACTTTATGTTTTGCGGGATATTTATGCTGCAGATAAAAAGCAAGACGATGAATTCACGACGATGTACCATCCTTTACCAATATTTGAACCTTGTTCCTATTGCATTCGAATAAAACTAAGAGGCGAAGAATTGAACACACGCCGGAATTGCATCTGATGAATTTACTGCGATGAAATTATTCGCGATGAATTTACTGAACGCTGCTTGAAATAGATGATGTTAAATGGGACCCCAAACTTACTCTACTCCTCATTCTTCTCCAACCACAGTTTAATCTCTCTCCCTATTTATCTATCTATTTCTATCTGTTTCTATATACTCTCTCTCCCTCTCTCCCTTTGAATGTTTTCTCTTTCTATCTATCTATCTATCTGCATCTTTCCCCTCTCTTTCACTCACTCCCCAGCCCTCTTCCTGTTTGCAAGCAAAACCTATCTCAGCATGTTTTTCTCTCCTTCAATTCTCGTTTAAACATCCTGTGGCATAAAACTTTCATTTCTAGCATTATAATTCAGGAACATAAAACATACAGTAATAAGGATAAAACATAAGGCGGAAATATTGAATGGTTTGCATTATGGAATAGCACAATGTAGAAATTCAGGTTTATCACAAAAATGTCGATGTATTTATTGCTTCTCCATTAACCGTAAATGGTTGAGTGCTTCTGGTAAGGAACATATCTGCAGCATGTAGCGGTCAGACTGACATCGGCCAATGCGATGGCTTCGTTCCTATAAACCATCATGATTGCGAAAGAAATATAGGCCAACGAGAGATATTGCGAAACAGTGAAAAAAAGGTTTGAGAGCAAGTATGGGACTTCAGTATATGGCAGAGGGTAGTTGTAAAACTAAATAAGAAAATTAATAAAGTTACTAAAAATAAGGCAACACGAGTGAAAGAAGAGAGAACGTCAAAGCGATAAATATTGGTAAATAAGATTGCAGAATAAGATGAAAGATTATATAAGGAACGATTTCTCACGAAAATATAAAAAGAACAGAGAATAAAAAAAAACGAGGAAATGAGAGTAAAAATGACTAAAGAATAAGCTTTAGAACCTTTCTCTCGCATGAAAAAAATACCGAAATATATGGGTGAATGCAATGGCCAATTACTGCGCTTAATTAATATCGCATTTGAAACAGCCGAAAAAATGTGAATCCATATGCGCTTTCTGAAAAGCATGTGACAAGATTGTCGCTAGAAAGAGGAGTGAAGAATCATAAAGCGTGCGTTTTTCTAATGTAATCAACAAAGATTTCCTGATACATCTTCTATTAGATACAATGTTAGAATCAAAACATTTTCTAAAAATCATTGAACGATACAGCTGCATTTTGAAATTACAATATTCACAGAAAAAAAATTATCAGAGAACCTATACTTATACTAAAACCTTAATGCACGGTCAAATTAATTACAGAAGTGGTTTTCTTCAGCTTTTATATAATAGAAAGCTATTACTTCCATGAATATATTTTGACAGTAATATTCAAACAGAAGCACAACTCCGTGGCAAAATGAGGCGCTAAGATAGAAGTTTATCCTAAATTTTGTTCAAAAAAGTCTTGTCATTGTAAATTCAGCTTAAGACGGTTTTCTTCGTGGAATCTGTTGTTCGCGTACTTCTACAATCTTAGAATGATCATGTTTGCGTTTCTTATACGGAAATATATTGTTCAGATTAGGATACAATCAATGTGTATGGTCGATGGATGGTAGCTATGCCATCCACTGACCACTGTGTTGTTTTCTGCTTTTCGGAAGACAGATCCTGTGGAAACAAGTGTTTTTCTCCTTAGAATGTTTCATTTCCAAAACCCAAACTCAGTAATATCAAAATAATGTAGAGAAAATAACACATTTTAAAAATAAGTTGTTTTCAAAGGCGGCATACGTGCACATTGGCAGACAGATTTTATGCTCTCTGCCTATATACCCAAGACCAGCGATTCGTCTTCGTTTCAAGGTGACTCGGATATACGGTGCTTAATAGATGAAATAACCGCAAACTATCGACACCTACGGGACGATTTGTTTCGCATCGTTTGAAGTATTCGATGTTTTTAAAACATGATGTCTTAAAGGGACTCTTCTTGGACGAAATTCTGCAGCTGATAAGCAAATAAACAAAAGAGATGCATTGAGCGTGTGACATTGGTAATGTTTCTCTTATACAATCGGTTTAAAGTCGATATTTGAACAACTAAACTGTTAAAAGAAATGTCTTACAACAAGGAAGATTTTTCAAAACATATTTTATTTCTTACTCTTTTAATCATTAGACTGCGGTCATGCTGGGGCACTTCTTTGTGAAGCTGGGGCACGGCCCTAACATGCTATGGAAAATAATCCCGATTTCGTGCGTCAACAAAGCCACTCAACAATGCGAGTACTTGAGGGTTTACCAAAATGGAGGTCGCTTTTCTTTTTCCTGGTGCTTCTCAATAGAACTGGAATAGCATTTGTCACACTTCGTATAATGCGATATCAGAAAAAATAGCTTTCATTGTCGCCATATTCGGTATTATTGGTACTTTGTATGGGTTAGTTAGCTGCCTGACTTCAGTCAGTATTAGGCCGATTCTTTCTTTTATCGACCTCCGGAGCGATGAAAATTAAATTTATCCTCTGTGGGCTTTGAATCCAGAACGTAAAAGCCGGAGGAAATAAAATACCAAAAGATTTGTTTTGTAATCTAATGATCCTGCCAGCATGCCACGCTAACACTCTGAAATAAGAGGGGAAAAAAGGAAGAAAAAATGAAGAAACGTTTCCATCATCTTAAAATCATTGGCTTTTTAAGTATCCATTTTATACGGTTAGACATTACAACTCTCAACGCTTGTAAACTAAAATCCTGGATATTTTGATCATTATTTCACCACTGCAATTCATAATAATGCGATCCAGATTACTCGGTTTATGTTACATCCATTATATAAAACACAACATTAGAATATCTCAAATCTGACTTGTCAAAATATTGTGTTACTTACATTCCATCAAATGGTTTCGAACAACAACTGCAAAATAAACACTCCCACCACCTCGCAAAGTAACAGTAACACCGTTAAATCCACACCACAAAACCAACAGCAATGAAATAACAATACGCAACGTTGCTGCTTCATATTACAATTGTGTGTTTAAATATCCGTGAAAGCTAACTGGAATAATTTTCCCAAAGGCTTATATGTGTGTGTGCATGTGTGTGTGAGTGTGTGTGTATTCGCGTATGTGTAGTAGTATGTTTCACGTATGCGTAAGTAGTATGTGCGTGCTTATGCGTTTGTATGTGTCTTCTGCGTTCATACACAAGCATTTCTGCGCATGCATATACGTACATGGTTATGTGCTCACGCATGCCTATGCATCTCTCTATATAAATGTGCGTGTGTATGTACATGTATGTGTGTGTGTGTGGTGTGTGTGTGAGGTTACCATTAAGTGTTTCTGATAACAATCAATCAAGTAGACATGTTTCGTGATTGGATCTCTGATGACTAACCTGGATCACACACAAGGATAAATGATGAAGTTTCCGAAAAAGACAAGCAGAAGGCAAAACTAGTCAAAGGGCGGATAAATCCCAAATTAGGTCATCGAATATACTGCAACAAATTGCTGAAACATAAGATTACCCAATATAATGAATGAGCGTGCAGAAAAACACTCATGAGAAATGCATAACTAGTTCCAGTTGGATTATATATATATATATATACATATAGTATATTTGCCACTTAAATTTGGCTAACCCTTAAGGGTGGATGCTACTGTAACTTGTATCCCCAGGACGATATCTCCTCCAGCTGGCTATTGACAGGGCTATTGATAGGGTACGGAAAGTGTGTCAATAGCCAGCTGGAGATGTCGTCCTGGGGATTCAAGCTACAGTAACATCCACCCTTAGGGGTTAGACACATTTAAGTGGCAAATGTACTTCACGATGTGGTGCAGCTACTGTTTATACCTCGCTCAGAGATTTATCATTGCTTATATATATATATATATATATAAAATATTATTCGAGACAAAACCACTATTTGCAAAACAAACAAGGAAAGACTTAATCAATACATAATTTTAATAAATATTTATTAAAATTTATGTATTGATAAGTCTTTCCTTGTTTGTTTTGCAAAATAGTGGTTTTGTCTCGAATAATATTTTATAATATTTTACTATAAAATCGATTTATCCTAAATCTGATTTTTTCCCTGTAAATTTGGATTTATTCCCTAATATTTATTATTATATATATATATATAATATATATATATATATAATATATATATATATATATGTGTGTGTGTGTGTGTGTGTGTGTGTGTATGTGTGTATAGCCCACATAATTCGTCTGTGGCAGACGAAATTGAAAATTTCTATACAACCCTTCGTTCAACCATTGAGCAAGTACCTCTCCATAATTTTCTGGTTATAGCTGGTGATCTGAATGCTAGACTAGGACCCGATTAGACCAAGTTTACTTTCAACTCTAAAACCAATCGGAACGGAGAAATGGTCAAAGACTTCTTGGAGGAATTTAATCTCTACACCTCCAACAATTCTTTTATGAAACCAAAAGGTCAACTTTGGACATTTGAGTCCCCACTTGGTGATAGGGCACAAATTGACTACCTCATCTTTCGAAAGAAATGGCGCAATAGTGTTAAGGACTCGAGATCCTACTCTTCTGTCGGCTCTGACCACAGAATTGTATCAGCTACCGTTAAGCTTAGTCTTCGCTCATCCAAAAAAACTAAGCCTCACCCGATCAAAATGATCGACTGGGAGGAAGTCTTATCTAACCCCGATATGTCCAAACAATTTACTATTGAGGTCTATAACAAATTTCAATCTCTGTCTACTTCTGAAATAGATGCTGAGAACATTGAGGAAGTATACAGCAGCCTCATCAAATCAACAGAGGAAGTTGCACTGGCTACTCTTCCCAAAAGGAAGAGTAGGGGCCAGAGCAAACCTTCTAATTCCTCAAATGTCATCGAAGCCAGAAACCATCTAAAGTCTATATCACTAGCTTACCACCGTTCTCCATCCCAGTCACTGAAGATCCAACTCATAGCTGCCAGGAAGAATCTTGATGAGGCTTACTTGAACGCCGAGGTCGAATTATCAATGGCAAAATTAGTAAACTATCGAAAGAGCACATTAGTAAAAAACACCATCTCGCCTGGAAATCCATCAAAGACCTATCAGGCAAAAATTCTGGGTCATCAATTAGAATTAAAGGGGATCAGCTAAGAAGCGTTTAGAAAATTGGTCAACCCATTTTAAAAACCTCCTTGGGAAGAATGCCAAAATCCCTGATAACCCCACTCTCCCAAGTGTGCCTATATCAGACACGCTGGACATCAACACCTCCCCTTTTACCATATTTGAACTAACAGCAGCCACCAAGCAACTAAAAGCCTCGAAAGCATTTGGTCCCGACAACATTCCGGCTGTGATTTGGAAGGATGATAGATTTCACGCACTTTTGCTTAACCTCTGCAACCACACACTTTCCACCTTTGTCGCTCCAAAGATTTGGCACCAATCTCAAATCATTCCAATACCCAAAAAAGGCGATTTGTCCCTCGTCACAAACTACAGGGGCATATCTCTAATGTCAATTGCTGCCAAACTGTACAACAAACTGATCCTAAATCGTCTTGTCCTTTTTGTTGAACCTTTGCTCCGAAAGAACCAAAATGGATTCAGACATGGGCGCTCAACGCTGAGTCAGATACTATGCCTGCGCAGACTTATTGAAGAATCAAAAGCATTTAATCGCGATCTTGCAATGGTATTTGTAGACTTTTCTAAAGCGTTCTGTAGATAGGTGCAAGATGTTTGAAATCCTTAAGCTCTATGGGATACCAGACAAAATTATTTCTGCCATCAAGGTCCTCTACACAGATACGTCTTCAACCATCTTAACCCCTGATGGAGAAACATCATCTTTCTCGATCGAGGCCGGAATACTGCAGGGAGACACACTCGCCCCATTTCTTTTCATCATTGTTGTTGATTATGTGCTACGTATGTCAGTTGATACCATCTCTGGCAAGGGCTTTGAAATAAAACCAAGAAGAAGTTCCAGACACCCAGCTGAGTACTTGACAGATACTGACTTTGCTGACGACATCGCTCTTATCAGTGATTCTCTCTCCAATGCCCAGTCTCTTTTACAATCTCTTGAACAAGCCTCAAATTGTGTAGGTCTTTACCTCAATGAGACCAAAACTGAATACATAAACAAGTGCCTGTCCAACAGTGATTGCATCATCCACACTCTCAACAGTGCACCTTTAAATATGGTTTCTGATTATAAATATCTTGGGTCATACATATCATCATCTGGAAAAGACTTTCTAACTGGAAAGGGTATGGCCTGGTCAGCCTGTAATGACATGCATAAGATCTGGTCATCAAATCTAAGTAGAGACTTCAAACTTGAAATATTCAAAGCCACAGTCGAACCAATCCTACTATATGGCTCAGAAACCTGGACGTTATCAAAGAAGCTTGAGAGGCGGTTGGATGGAACCTACACTCGCCTCCTTATGAGAGCTCAAAATCTCTCGTGGAGGCGCCATCCAACTAAAATGCAAATATATGGGAAATTACCACCTGTGTCATCTCTTGTGAAAGGTAGGAGAGTCCAGTTTGCTGGACATTGTTGTAGAGCTGAAAAAGAAGTAATTTCTACTCTTCTCCTCTGGAATCCATCTACTCGCAACACCAGAGGGCGCACACTCTCCTACCCTGATGTAATCTCCAGGGATACAGGCATCCAGCAACAGGACCTCCGTAATGCTATGATGGACCGTGAAGTCTGGCGCAACATGGTAAATTCCATTGTCTCGACCACGGTCGAACAATGATGATGATTATGATGTGTGTGTGTGTGTGTGTGTGTGTGTGTGTATAAATATAGAAGGTCCTGAAAACTCCAAATTTGAAACCGCCATTCTTGTGTGTTTTTTCTTAGTTGATGAAGAATATGAAACAGAAAACCAAATATAAAATGTGGAGGTTATTCCGACCAATCATTTAAAACTTTTTTGCGTCACTGGAGAATGGCAACATTCTCTTATAGAATGATACTCCTATAGTACATGCGTCTGTTACCATAATCTCTAAGAGATATAGGGTCCTTTCATTGAAAGTACTATCCAAATGGATGTATTTTATTAGACAAAATGTTGCTAGTTTTAACCATACGAATATTTCTGACTCGTTTGATAGTAGATCGTAGAAAAGATGGCAGATTTGAAAATTTTAAAGTATTCAGTCAAAAACCTACACATTAAATGACCTAAGGAATATCTAAAATATGGTTTTCTACGATCTTCGTTAATAAAATATGAAAACATTTGTGCCTGTGCAAGCTTCATGTAAGGAAAGTACTTTACATTCACTTACTGGAAGATATCTTGATCGCTGCCCATGCGCAAGGTTATACGTTTACTGCTCCTGAAGGCAGGAAGAAAGAGACATAGGTAGGTAGATAGATGTATAGACAGATAGTTTGGAAGTAAGCTATATAATGAATGGATAACGCTTTTGATTTTAATTACATGGATATATCTTCAGAGACAAACATATGAAAGTTTTCATGTATATCAGCTCATATTTAATGCGTATATGTTTTTTTATGCATGTGTCTAGGTGTTTATGACTAGCATATCTATACACAGTATTTGTTCGTATACATAAACTCGTATATTGTCTTACATACCAACACATATACACGAACGTATATACAATGCATATATATTTGTAAACTACGGAGTTTGTATATTGCCATTTGTTTATGTAGGTGTATATATATGTATATGTAGGTAAACACAGACACACACACACACACACACACACGCGCACACACGCACACACATACACACACACACACACACACACACACACACACACACACATATATATATATATATATATATATATGAGAGGTATTGGCATCCAGAAGACCCAAGGTGGCAGGTAACACTATGTAAGTGGTATGTAAGGACCGTAGTTGAACAAGACCTTGGCATTGTTGTCTCATTTTATTTAACACAGACACACACACTCACATACACACACTCACATATATCTATATCTATATGTATATATGCATGTATGTAGGTATATATATATATATTCGTATATATATATACATATATGTATATATATATTTGTTATATATATATATACATATATAAACATATGTATATTTACATATATATATATAATATATATGTGTGTGTGTGTGTGGTGTGTGTGTGTGTATAGATATATATACATATACATGTATACATATATGTATTGACTATTAGAATGTCAGTCAACCTCAAAATTATTAAATAATTCGGTTTTACAGGCTGTATAGAATAATACAATCAGTAAATATTTATCTATAATTTCTATAGATTAACAGTAGTACATATGCATTAAATATAATATAATATATATTATATTACATATATTATATATATATATTATATATATATATATATATAATACCTATATACATAATATACATATGTATATATACATATACATGTATACATATATATATATATATATATATATAATTATATATATATATATATATATATATATATATATATATATGTATATGTATAGACACACCTATATATATATATATAGAAATTCGGGGTGAGTACTTGATAATTATAAGCACCTGTGTATACCGTTTGGTGTGTAGGGTGGTGGTAATTGATCAAAATAAAAACATGATGCGAAGGATTCAGCGGTACATATGTTTCGGGCCTTTATTAGACAGATTTATAACAATGCATAATGTATGTCTCAATGTAGGATGAGATGTAGAAGAAAGAGATGGACGCTTCAATTCTATGCTGCTGCCGCATTATGTCGTACGCGAATGGGAGGATTTGCATCCCCAACAAGAATTTTGATGTAACACATGTCCTTGTGGAAGCTGTTGCGCGGCTGAAGAAGGCCACAGATATACATTATGCATTGTTATAAATCTGTCTAATAAAGGCCCGAAACATATGTACCGCTGAATCCTTCGCATCATGTTTTTATTTTGATCAATTTATATATATATATATATATATATATATATATATATAATATATGTAGGTCCGGGTTGATTCGGGGTTAACCACAGTAAATAAGGTACTCAATATATAGTAGAGTAAAATTAATTTATTATATAGAAGGAGCTTCTACAGGACTAGAACTGTTCATTCAAGAGAAATCTTCAGGAAGCTAGTTAACAAGAATTGTATTGGCATTTATACATTTAGGCAGGTTTAAAGGGGTGTTGGTGGGGGACTTTTTGGGGGTAGGCATAGCGCAAAATATCATACTTGGGGAGTGGTCAAGGAGTCAGTGTTAAATTAGATAGAAGAATAAATAAAAAAAAAAAATATATAAAAAAATATATAAAAATATATATAAAAAAAGGGAATAGAGTTTTAGGTAAATAAGGAGATTCTCACT
>NC_043004.1:16634659-16637159 GCF_006345805.1 Octopus sinensis
ATATATAATATATATATATATTCAGAGAGACAGACATATAGACAGACAGAAATAATGGAGATTCAGTTGAATTAGGTACTTAAGTTGGAGCACCAAGTCAGTCCGGTATTATCCGCACAGCTCTGATGCATATATAGATACAGTTATATACATGTTGTCATACAAACACACATATGTGTGAATAACGTGGTTTGTGTACGTAGAAAGTGGAATAAACTGCTGATTTTCCATTGAGATTACTTCACGATTTCGTCCATTAGAATCTTCTGACAGTCTCTGTCATTTGTCAAAAATTTTCTGCAATCATACTTTGACAAAAAATCATCTCCGTTTTCTTAGGGAACGCACATCTTAGCTTGATTTCAAAAGTAATTTTAAATTCACTATTAATATATTCTAAAATTCCAAATTGTGATACTAATATATTTTTTCCAGAAAATCAAAAACGAAAGCACTATGCCCATAACTATTCATTACTAACGTTATTCATGAAAATTAATACAATCCGCATATTATTATCAACAGTGAAACCAAATACATGTTACCTTAAACTATGCCATAGATAAACAGAAAATATATTATGTTCCTGTGCTATAGCCAATATTTTGCCATGATCACATTTGCAATACTTATGCTAAAATAAGCGTTAGACGCACATTCTAATGGGGTGTTTTTGTTTGTTTTGTTTTGTTTTTTTTTCAGAATACTTTATACTATTGCGGGTAGATTCGTACTGAGTTTGCTCTTTACAATAAGTTGAAATAAGGCTTATATCAGATTCAGCAGCTCTTCAAAGGCAGCTCTTCAGCAATGGAAACGGCAAGAAATATTTATTCTCCTTATGGAAATGAAACTTTAAATGTCCAGACATGCCAACGATGGTTTTACCGTTTCACCCAAGAAATATTTCTCACGCATTTCTGCCTTCATCTAGACGACCACTGTCTGTTAATATTGACCCTCTGAAACACCGTAGTTGAGTTCAAACAAGCTGCTCGACAATTAACCACGCCCTTCAGTTCATGTCACACATCGATAATAAAACATTTTCATAAACTTGGAAAAACTTATCTAAACGTAGTCAGTTGGTTCCTCGACACCTGACTGCTTCTCAATTTAATGAAAAAGTTGGCCTCTCTTCGTCGTTGAAGAGTAGACTCGCTGTTGCATCTTCCCTCGGTAGAAATGATGAAAAGCGTGTTCCAAATAATCATTTCCAATGTAAACGACAATGGCCTATACCTAATGAAAATGAAGAATCTAAACCAGAACTACACCCGAAAAAGTGTTTGATGGGATATGATAGGTGTCACCTATCAGGGAGAGTTAAACAGAAACGAGACGGGTAATATGGAGAATTATTGATGCCAGTTTGAGTCACCGCACGGAAATTTGTTGTTCCCACACATTGATGCACACCACATATTAACAACGGTACTCAGGAAAAAGTTATGGCTCTAAATGTAGACATTTTGTCACATCAGCCTTAGTCTCCTGACCTTGTTACTTCTGACTAATATCTTTTCAGTTCATTGCAATATTATTTAGTTGCAAAAACAATTGAGAAAAGCTAAAAGATGGTATTCGGTGATCCTTTGCTTTGAAGCCTGATATTTACTTCCGAGAATCAACAATTTCCCAAATATATATCTTTTCAGTTCATTGCAATATTATTTAGTTGCAAAAACAATTGAGAAAAGCTAAAAGATGGTATTCGGTGATCCTTTGCTTTGAAGCCCGATATTTACTTCCGAGAATCAACAATCTCCCAAATATATAATAGTGCGTTATTAATAATAAGGGAAAATACAACCTTAATTAACTATATCAATTAAGACGAAAGGGAGTTCTGTCAAATAGTGAAATGTGACCGAACTTTCTCTTCAACCTAATACATCAAGATTAAGGATCTGGAAGTTAATTTTGTCTAACTGTAAGTGTTGTTTAGTTTATGCAGCTAAATTGGATTAGTTAGCAATTAAATATTAAACAAATAGGATTTTTTAAAAGAAAGCTACTAATATAAAAATAAAAATAAAAATAACTTTACTGCAGTTAGCTTCCTAAATAATAACGAGGATATTTTCGGTTTGAGCGGCAGTTTTTCTAGCGGTGTCATATGAAATTTTCACTCATAATTATGACCCTAGTATCGATCTATTGCATTTCAATCTGTTTTAGGGTTAGTTTTAGTTAGGGTTAGGCTTAGGGGAGGTGGAAGGGTATCTTTTTTTCTTCAGAAATGTAAAGAAACCCAATCTGTTTCTTAAACGAGGGACATATTCATACGGCACAGAATGTATTTTACCCCAATAGATGTCAGTGATTGGTTGAAATTGCAGAAATTGAAGAAAAAAAGCAACAACTATCTTACAAACTATAGAATTTTCTCAATAAAGCCAAGAGAAAAATATGTTTTATAAACACATTCTACCAGTATACGAAGTTTAACTTTATTTTCACATCTTTTCCGAAATTGTCTACTTTTAGGTTTCAATCT
>NC_043004.1:16642159-16647159 GCF_006345805.1 Octopus sinensis
AGTTTATGTTGTAATCTAAAGAATCTTCGTCAAGAAGAAAAGTAACAGTGACATTGATTCTTTATTGGATGATTTATTTTGCAATGTTGAGGAATGGAAATATAAAGATATTATGATACAGTATTTGTGATACGGTAACATTTTCCTATATTACTGACATAAATCACTTCTCAGCATCCTGCATTAATTTGCGAAAATTCAAACATTTCTATCGATGTTAATATCTCTATCTGCGTCATATATCACTTTATTATGTAATTATAATATTCTGAATCGACCCTTTCTTATGATATTACCTACGATTGTGTTATTATATAAAGCTGATATTTGCATTTGATATTTGCATTATATCTGTACATAGAATACTTATCATTTATCATGTTCATGGGATTTTACAAATGGTTGAAACCACTCAAAAGAAAAAAAAGTATCCCATGAAGTGTTCATGGGATTTTTTCGTTTTAGTAATTTTCAGCAGAAGGTGAAATCCATTATATTTTCAATGCTTTCGTAGGATACTGTGTTTCTTTTAATATTTCTTTAATACAATGTATCTTGTAAGCAAAACCGACATAGCTCTTATATTACAGCCTGTCACATTTCTTCCAATTGACATGTTTATCAAATATATTTCTTTAACTTACTACTTTAGCAAGATTTCAATTTTTCATTTAATTTCTTCTGAGAGATTTCTATACATTTTATTCAATCTATTAGACTTTCTACTTTTCCTACCATTGAATACCCTACATATTTATCATTATTTATCTTTATCCTGTTAGTAACCCCACCCTACCCCACTCGAATTGCGAACATTATTTAGAAGAATTTGAAAATTTTAAGCCCAAAGAAACAATGATAAGCAAAGAACATTGGTTGAATTTCTTGTAGACTTGATTTGATTTTGTATTTTATGTACAACATCCATACATTTACATTTATTTCAAATTTTGGCCGATGTCGATTTTGCCTATCATTATTTCGGGATCGATAAAATAAGTTCGGTGTAAAAGACTTAAATTCCGCACCTCCAAAATTGTCGGCATTGTGCCAAAATTTGGAACCAATATATATTTCGTAGAGTCAGATAAACTGTAACAGATTTATATTTAAAAAGACAACCGTCACTCGCAAGCAAGCCTGACTTCATAGCATCTATCATGCTTTCGCAAATCGTTTTAGGTGGCTATGTATTTGCAAGCAGATATAGACACCCTCTTGGATCTCCCACTCATAAAACTAAAAATCTTCAACGTTATGACAACTTAAAGAAAAGAAAGCAACGCGTGCACTGGAGCTCATTTTCAGCTGAATAAGCTGGAAAGCTATCAAACCTAGTGCCATGTTAGAGGACACACTACCTTGTCCAGGCCAAAAATCACAACAGCAACCTTATATTTGCGCGCCCAGCAGTCTTTAAATTAATTATTCCCTTTTTCTTTCAATTCGGTTTTTGAAACTTTTGTTTTTTTATATTATTATCTCATTTAGAATTTATATTGATTTCAAATTTTGGCACAGGGCCAGCAATTTTAGGTTGGGAATAAATCGTTTATGTCGACCCCAGTGTTCAACTGATACTTATTTTATCGACCCCGAAAGGATGAAAGACGGAATTTGAACGCAGAACGAGAAGACGGACGAAATGCCACTAAGCATTTTGCCCGGCGTACTAACGATTCTGTCAGCTTTAATTTAAGCATCTTTATCATCATCATTAATGGTCATAATTTGAGCGAATGCAGAAATAAGTGTTAAGGTATCGGATAAAAATGCTTTGTAGCATTCTTATCGGTATTTTATTTTCTAAGTTAAAAGTCCGCCAGCCCCACCTTTTCTTTCATTTTTTTCTCTTGCTGCTTATCAAAAGCTCCTTTTCTATCTATTCTTTTGAAATGCAATCTGTCAACGTATATCTGTGGGTGTAAAGCAGATTGACAAGTTCCATATTTTTCCAGCTTCTTTCTCAATATCTATCTTTATGCCTTTGACTATTCAGGCACTGTGCCCGATGGTGATTGTAGTAGTAGTAGCGTTTATACCACTGAGTTGAGTTTTTAATATTTTCATTTCCCTTCGAAAATATTTTTTCTGGCTTTGTCTTTCACTGTTCTTCCCTTTATAGAATCAGCTTCCAAGACTCACTGTAATTTATACCAATGATTTGATTCAGTCTTTTGTATCTTATCTTTGTTTATTCCGTAAATGTTATATTTCCATTTCTTCATCATAAATATTGTACATCTGGAAAAACCAAATTCTACTCTATTGTCACAAATAATTAGTCACTGTATTGTCAGGGTTGTATAGTTCGCTCTCAGTCTCGACATATAGCTCTAGTCCATCCACGAATAACAAATGGTTAACTAACCCCGGTCATTTTCTTAGTTACATCCAGCTTTCCAATTTTACTTCTAGGGAGGCTGAGATAGCCAAAATAAAGAGTAAAGATGTCAAACTAGCAACTTGGAAGGTACCCGATTACATTTTACTGTTCAAAGAGGCTATACTGCTGCTAATAGATTGTTATTAGAACTCTTATCTATGTTGATTGTCTTCAGTTTCCAACATAGAAGAAACGTGTTGTATGCTTTATTTTTGGAGGCGATCTATCTCATGTCAACATTAATGCGTCTTGCTGTATCTTATAATCATTTTGACAATTATTAGCTGGTTTTTTCTCCTTTATTTTCTCTAATAGTGTTTGTAGCTGTTAGGCAGGTGGTTGTGTTCCTCTAAAAGTACATAGACATTATTTACGCCAATTTTTTTTCAGGCCCCATAATAGTGGAAAGTAAGTTATAGATCTGTAGTTTCAGATAGTAACATCTTTGAACTAGCTTTTTCATAAGGACTTTCTTACCCATAATTATCTAACTTGAAATATTTCCACTCTGGAGACATTTATATAATAATTTAATCAGTACTTGCCTGCTTGTATTGATCTTGTTCAGCCTGAAACATTCTCGTCTGTCTAAAACTAGAACATTTTTTTAGAGTAACAAAATAGAGGAAGAAATGCATCACTAAATAGTGGCGACGGTAGAAGAAGTAGATAACTTTCTCCTTTTCTCAAGTTCTTCACCGTTATGGCTTTCCACTTCCTCCAATTTTCAAACAGTATCTCCTGATTACTTTGAAACTACCTGCTTTACTGAAGCTGGTCTATTCTATTCTCATATAGCTTTATCTTAGCTACTTTTTTTTTGCCTCTCTTTGCATCAGTTCTTCCATTACGACATTTACTTTTCTCACATTATATTTTCGTTATAGTGTTTTAATAATTATTTCCTTAGTTCATTTTCTTCAAGGAGCTATCATTGACTCACCTCTTCTCTCATGTTTCTCTCCGTTTTTTTTTTCCACCAAGTTATTTGACTGTTCGTTCTCACTTTACCTGTCTTGTAGCCGACCTTTTTTAGAACTGTTCCTGCTGTAGCCTCGTCTAGATATTTATGGCCGGGAAGAAGTAAGTCACGCATATCTTATAATATTGTCAGGTTTTTTCGTTTCTTTTTTGTAGAGTCCCTGTCATTCTCTTTAAGCTTCGAAGGCTTTTGATTATAATTTTTTTCAAGTTGCTCTAATATCTTGCCCATTAATTCTATTTCCTTGTCACTTCACCTATGATGTCACATTCCCAACTTCCTTTTTCTTCTATCCAACTCGACACTTTCTTTCACTAACTACTGTATCACTTTCTCTGTATATATTGTTTTCTTTCCTC
The DNA here is from genome assembly GCF_006345805.1 of Octopus sinensis. Lineage (NCBI taxonomy): Eukaryota > Metazoa > Mollusca > Cephalopoda > Octopoda > Octopodidae > Octopus > Octopus sinensis. The sequence goes on from NC_043004.1 coordinate 16,645,887, forward strand.
CCATTATCCTCATCTTTACCGTTGTCCTCTTTGGACTTTTAATTTCCTCTTTAATTTCTCCTAACTCCAGGTGCAATACATAGATATCTCGTATTAAATTGCTAACATTCTATGTATATACCCTATTTTGTTAGATTCGCTCATAAACTTTCATTACTACATTTACTTCTTTCGCCTAAGTAGTTTTAACTGGTTTCTCTCTTTTTTTTCTCGATCATTAACACACTGCACTAGTGTAGTCGTTAGATATTTCCTTTTGCATAAACTAGGGAACTCGTAATAACAGGGTGATGACCGACAGGGACTTGCCCTGAACTATTTACGTGGCGACAGGCACGTGATTCAAAAGGATTTAATTGTCGTTCGGGGTTATTGGTAATCTCATTATCTGGAATCTCCATTCATAATGAGGTTAATGTTTTAATATTACACAGTCACCACTATTTTATCGAGACACCAATTCTATGAGGATTGCCAACCAATGTCAATGACTACCTTCTCATGTAACACACTTAAATCCTACATCATGGTACAAATTTTGTAGTCGTGAGGTAAATTTTACAGTGGAACTACCTTATTATTATTATTGAAACATCATCTCATTGCATGGACGATGGTATCGAATTACGATGGAAATAACAATTCGAAAAAATACTACAATTTCGGGACCGTTTACTCTCAGTCAATATGGGAGAAAATATAACATCTGCTACACTTTTTAGCCTATAAATTGACTTTCGTAAATATATATCTATATATATGAGATGGATTATAGATTGTCCATATATTTACTATTGATCGCTATGCTTGTAACCATCATGTTTTAGAGTATGTATACTGATAAACAATTAAGCATCTTGTAAATCTGGTGATTTCTGGTATTTAACAGGAAGGATGGTGAAAAACTGTTTCGCTTCCAGCTGCCGTTGAAATATTGATTCTGGTTTGCTGCCTACCGTGTATCACATTCCCCTATATTTATAATAGTGTTAGCATTGTGTCGTTGGTGTTGTTATTCAGCCCTCTGATAATTATTATTAAGAGCTTTCCAACTGTCACTTTTTATAATCTTTTCTTAAAATCAGATAGATAATTTGAGAAAATCTTAGCAGCTGTCACTAAGGGAACCTTCAACAAAATAGTGACATTCTTGTTGATTTTTAATTTCTGTTGGTTAGCACATAGTCGACCAGAGTTATAATATCTTGTATTTCAATATTGTTTTCTAACCATCAATGACAGTTTCTTCTGATAGATTTCTGTATAGCAACAA
>NC_043004.1:16652159-16672159 GCF_006345805.1 Octopus sinensis
AGCTTCGAGAAATCGAAAATGAAATGAGAGCTGTCGACAGCTAGGATGTAGAAATTAGTACTTGGACGTTAAGAATCTTCCATGATAATTATCAATCAAGTATCAAAGCTTATAATGTGGGGAAACATACCATATGAGACCGCTAGCAACAGGTTACTGTCCGCTCTCACAGAATCAACCAGAGCGAAAAAGACCGAGAGCTCTGAGAGGTAAAACAACAACAACAACAATACCAATACTACTACTACTACTACTACTACTACTACTACCACTACTACTACTACTACTACTAATAATAATAATAATAATAATAATAATAATAATAATAATAACAAAAAGATGGTATAGGCACACACCAGAAAAAAAGATGGTATAGGCACACACCAGAAAAGGTCACAGAAAACGAGAAAGCAGCCATACTCTGGGATATGCCGATACACACAGATAGAGAAATTAAGGCCAACAGACCAGATATAGTTGTCAGAGATCATGAAGAACAAAAATGCTTTCTAAATGATGTATCAATACCGGCAGATGACAACGTGTCTCTAAAAGAAATGGAGAAACTTTCAAAATACAAAGACCTGGAAATGGAGGTAACCAGAATGTGGAATCTAATAACAGAAACAATTCCTATCATAGTAGGTGCATTAGGCATGATAAAAAAATATTCAGACAAATACATAACAAAAACACCAGGACTTACAAACACATATAACATACAGAAAATTGCACTACTAGGCACTGCACACATCATACGCAGAACACTTTCCATACAATAACCATCAGAGCATCACAACAAATCACAGCACATACCCAAGGCACACAGAGCTGCGCTCGGTAGTAAAGTGAAAGCACGCTATAAAAAATAAAACTACTAAATAATAATAATAATAATAATAATAATAATAATAATAATAATAATAATAATAATAATAATAATAATATAGGAATTCTTTGGGGTTTTGATAATTCACCTCTAGAAACATGGGTGTTCCATTCAACATTCTTAAGCAACCCTTATTCAGAGACATTTATGAGGGATGTCTACTCAATCGGAAGGAAATTCTAAAAGGGCCTCCACTTGCAAGATCATACTCTGTTTATCGTCATATGAGATGACCATTTCGCACATATATGGTTGAGGTACAAGTGCCTGGTATACCCTCATCAGATGGGTAGTCATGATGGGTATACTGAGTTTCGTATATTTTACCCTAGTGTCACTTTGATGGCATGCACTTCTTTCTCACTCAATAATAATAATAATAATAATAATAATAATAATAATAATAATAATAATAATAATAATAATAATAATAAGAATAATCATGATGATGAAAATTATAATAACAACAGCAACAATAGCAATAATAATAATGATAATAATAAATGCCCTGATGCTGTATAAAGCACTGGTCTCATGGCTTCTCATCTTAACTGATTGGAAGTGTTAACACTTACATATTTTGCCTTGGTATAAAAGATGGACTACAGAAAATATTCTGCTCAGTACCACAGATTTGCTTGTCAGTTGTTAGACTTTCACCAGTTGAGCATGTCCCTTGGTGGCTGACGAGCTGATGTAATCAGGAAGCATCAGAACCATATGTTTAGAGGAATTTTGGAGGGTTTGAATAATTCACCTCTGGAAACATGGGTGTTTCGTTTAACATCCTTAAACAACTCATATTCAGGTACCTTATGATCAGCATGTCTGCTCGACCCAACGAAAATTGTATCGCGGTACGACCTGCAAGTCTATGCGCTGTTCATCTTGATATGAGATCACCATGTCGCGCACATATGGTTGTGATGCATGTGTCTGTTGTACCCTTACCATACTGGTAGTCATAATGAGCACGTTGGACTTCGTATATTTGTACCCCATTGTCACTTTGATGGCATGCATTGCTCTGTCACTGAATAATAATAACAACAATAATAATAATAGCAGTAATACTACTACTACTACTACTAATAATAATAATAATAATAATAATAATAATAAATAATAATAATAATAATAATAAAAATAATAATAATAATAATAATAACAATTACAATAATACTGTGCTCATGGAGTGTTACGACCTGAGAAACCCGGTAAATGAAAATGGTGCTCAAATTAGGGGTTACCGACAACGTACGTATGATCAGTCGAGAGAAAAGGGATTGTTTCAACTCATGGAACAGAGACTATGTGAGCAAACTAGGGCAATAAGAAAAAGTTTTTGTTTCACAGAAGTAGATCTCGAAGCTATCAAAAGGCGGGTCATGGACAATAGCAGCATAGATAAGAATGAAAGTAGAGTTCTTACTAATAAGTGTAATCCCATAGCACAGGAATGGAGCAGTGGTAGATTATTTGATGAGAGACATATAGATGGTCTAAAAGAAGACGGTAAAGCTAATAGTGACATGACAGATGGTAATCTACGAGAGAATGAAGGTAAGACTACAGGAGAACGATAGCGACATTATTTGCAACTCTAAAAAGGTTGATCGATAGAAATTGAACCAAGTGTCAATGAAATTCTGAAATACACCAGAACAAACATCACAGAAACAAATAATTTGATCAAGGCTGCAAGTATTGTTGTAGCAGAAAATATGGGTGCTGATGTCAAGAAAAGGAAACATAATGGGAGTGACAAAAAAATATCCATGGTGGAAAAGAAGAATAAAGAGCAGGGTTAGACATGCTTTCGATGGAAATGTCTCTTTTAGACCGAATAGAGAAAGGAGAGCTTAACAGCGAAAAGGAAGTATAATATTGAAAGAAAGGGCCTGTAAGTAGTAGTGGAGGAACTGAAACAGCGGCACGTTGCAAAGAAAGCAAAGATGGTAAGATACGTAAGGATGAAGGGTTACCACCAGAAAAGGCTATTCAGAGTAGATCAGAAGAGATTCTATAATGAAATAAACGGAGGATGTACAGATACAAAGTTGATATCAGATAACCTTGAAAGTCAAAGGTTTGGGAGTGACATCTGGAGCAAAGACAAGGAGCACAAGAAGGATACTGAATGGTTCCAAGAACTGAAACACAATAGCCTGTCCAAAACAGGCAGAACTAGTCATTTCAGTTAGAGAAGTGAAGGAAATCAGCAACAAATGTGCAACTGGTAGGCTCCGGGATCAGACGGAGTTCAAGGCTACTGGAGCAAAAGATTTGGTGAATGTCATGCACGAATAGCTACGCAACTCAACACCTTGTTAAATGTCGACTAAGGAATATCAGAGTGGTTGACATTGTATAGGACAGTGCTGTGCCTGAAAAACATCAAAAACGGCAATACGGTAAACAATTACAAGTCGATATCCTGTTTGCCACATCTAGGAAAAATGGAGTTCTGCGACATCAGCAGAAGGGTTGCAAGCATAAATGCAGAGGTACCAAAGATCAACTCCTGATAGATGCAGAGACTGCAAGAGGAGGAAAAGTAACTTAGCCATGTCATGGATCGACTATCGTAAAGCGTACGATATGATCCCACATTCTTGGATTATAGAGTATATAAACCTGTTTGAGATTTCATCGAATGTTGAGCGATTGCTTGGAAAAATTGGAGGACGGACCTGCCAGCATACGGAAGAAGTTTAGGGACAGTAGAAATTGGGAGAGGCATCTTCTAAGGCGACTGCCTGTCCCCGCTGATCTTTGTACTGTACTTGATACCACTGACACTGATTCTGAGGAAAGCAAAACCTGGGCGTGTATTCAAAAGCCGCCAATATAAAGTCAACCATTTGTTATTCATGGATGATCTCAAACCTTATGGTATAGATGAAGCGCAAGTCAGTTCCCTCGTTGATACGGTATATGCCTTCAGCGCTGATATCAGAATGGAGTAAGCACTGAGAAAGTGTGGTGTATTAGTATTGAAAAGAGGGAAAATGAAATGTATGGACGGATTAACGATACCGTCAGGGAAGGTTATGAAGCAGATAGAAGAGACGCGCTATAAGTATTTGGGGATGTTAGAAATAAATAAATCAACGGAGAAAAAAATGACAGAAAAATGTAAGGTGGAGTACTTGCGAAGACTGAGACTGATCCTTAAGTCGAAATTAAACGGACAGAATAAGATAGAAGCTATCAACACCTGGGCAGTTTCACTCCTTAGATATGGAGCACGAGTAATCGCATGGACAGTAGACGAACTAGAGAGCTTAAACAGAAAGACAAGGAAGTTGCTAACTAGCTATGGGTCACTCCACCCAAAAAGTGATAAAGAGAGACTGCATGTACCAATAAAAATAGGGGAAAAGTACTTATTGGATGCGAATACAGCATTAGAGCAGAAGAAAACAACATAGCATGGAATGTAAAAAATACCACAGAACAGCTAATATTAGAAGTAGGAAGGTCGGGCATGTGTAGGATGAAAAATTGCAATGATAAAGCAGTATACAGGAAATTGAAAATGAATGAAACTGAAAATAGGTGAGTAAAGAAAAGAATGCATGGTCAATTTCTTAGGGATGTTGAAGATAAGACAGACAGAGTAAAAGATGGCTGTGGATGACTAAACGTGATTTAAAACAAGAAACGGAGGCTCTAATGTGCTGCCCAAGAGCAAGCACTAAGAACAAACTACATAAAATACAGAATAGACAACACATCAGAAAATGATAAGTGAAGAATCTGTGGACAAAACGGTGAAATCATATGGCATATTACCAGCCAATGTACACCACTAGCCCAAAAGGCATAAAAGAGACGCCCCGACAATGTAGCCAGACTTGTCCTTTGGACACATTGCAACAAGTATGGACTTGGCGGAGCAAAAACACCTGAAGGCATTGTCGAAAATAGAAATGCAAAGATCCTATGGTGTTTTATGATTCAGTGCGGCAATAAGATTGAGAACAGGAAGCTGGACATAGTCTTAATTGAGAAAGAAAACAAACTATGTTGGATCATAGACATAGTATGCCCAGCTGACAACAACATATGCGATAAGGAAGAAAGAAAAGTCGAGAGATATGACAGGTTAGCTTGGGAAGTTAACCAGTTGAGGTCGATAAAAAAGGTATCAGTAGGACCAATAATTAACGGAGCCCTGGGAAAAGTGAACAAAAATCTCGAGAATTACGTGGAACAAATAGGAGCTGCAATAATTGTGCACTGCTTCGAACCGCTCGAATACTCCGGAAGGTGATCGAAAAATAAGAGATGTTACCTTAGTTCACTGGTAGTGAACAGCTGACACTGTAATACATCTCCAGCGTTATAAGCTGTGCAAAGGCAACAAAAACAACAACAGCAACAACAACAACAACACAACAACAACAACAATAACAACAACAATAATAATAATAATAATAATCGATTTTTTCTTTATGAAGCACTAAAATTTCAGACAAATAACAAGAACGCAAAGAACACACCACCATACCACACCACACCACATCACACCACCCCGCACACACTAGCACTGTCCACTTCTCAGCACCCACAGTATCATCCACACACCTATACATGCACACACGCACAAGACAAGGTCACCAGCCCCCTTCCACAACCACGTAATGCTCTTATATACACACACACGCGCACCTTTGTTTTGGGTATCACCACAGCTTTATTATCTCCTCTTCTTCCTAGCTCTCCTGTATGACCCCTCTGTCCAGCATTCGCCTTCATATATAGCTAGCCTCTAAACCTTTTTTTTTTCTCTCATTGTTTATTGCTGTGTTCCTTTCTGAGGAAGAGCGAAGGCTCGAAACAAATGACTTTCTCACTTCCCTAGCGTTAAATTAATACATATGTTTGTTGTTTACACACCCGTCTTCGTCAGTGGTTTTTTTGTAAATTCTCGCTATATATATATATATATGGGGGATGGGGTGCGTGTATGTATATATATATTCTCTATTTTTTTTATTCTTTTACATGTTTCAGTCATTTGACTGTGGCTATGCTGGGCACCGCCTTTAGTCGAGCAAATCCACGCCAGGACTTATTCATTGTAAGACCAGTACTTATTCTGTAAGACCTTTTTGCCGAACCGCTAGGTTACGGAGACATAAACACACCATCATCGGTTGTCAAGCGATACTGGGGGACAAATACAGACACACCAACATACACACACACACACACACAAACATATATATATATATGTGTGTGTGTATGTATGTAATGTTAAGATTCAAGGATCAACGTGTAGGAAGATAGGTTTCGAGTAATCCAAAGAACCTATAAAAAATAATAAATTCAGGAGTAATAACGGTTTATTGACGTAGAAGGTTGTAAATTCTTCCCGTATCGAATTTCGATTATCTGGAAAAATTGTTTTATAGCTTACGGTTAGCAGCAGGGGGCACTGTTCATTTGAATAGGATTTCAGAATTAGGGAACGGAGCAGATTAAATGCAGGATACATATGTTTCATAGCTAGTAGAATCTCGAAAGTAATAATTATCCAAACTAGGGATAATCCGCTAGATACTCGTCAAGCAAAAGATACCTTAATCAAAAGAAGTTTATATTGTCGTAAAGATATATAAATGTATATGAGTCCTTACCGTCTTCAGTAATTTCCATAAAAATTTCATATAGCAGACGTTATTTCTAGAAAATAACTAAAAGTAGATATATTGGAAAGGACAATATAATGCTATTGCACTTAATTATCTGTTTGACTTATGCAAAATGCCATTAGATGAGAACCGGTGTTAAGTTACAAATGTTCATTACCTTTGATTTAAAAGTAGCAGTTAGATGTTTTAAAATGAATCCATTTCAAGTTATTTCTAGATCGTATTCAAAGGCGGAGTAAGGGTTTTAATTACGTTAGAGTTTTAATATACATTATATGCAAAGGACAGTTAAAGCTAACAGAAATATATATGCCAATAGGAAAATAAGAGAGTAATTGAAAATGCATATCTTGTTCACTTTTCTGGCAATTAGCGGAAACTACTCTGAACACGTTTCAGCGTTTGTTTTGACCTTATCAAATCATAGACTTCTCGGAAAGTATTGTGAAGTCTTTATAATGAGCCTTCAATATCATATTTAATGGTTACTATAACACATCAAAATATATTGTTACCAGATATTAAAACATTTTCTTTTCGTAGGAACAAAATAACAATAAGAGAACACGCCCATATTTTCTCAAAAACATTAGATATCTTTTTTAAAAAAAGACTACTCTAGCGTCACGTGACTTATAGAAATATTATACTAGTAAAATTGTTTTGATTTCACAATTATCGCTTTAGTATTTCTCTATATATTATAGTGTATATATAGATAGATATAGATATAGATACAGATATATTTATACACGTATATATATATATGTGTGTGTGTGTGTATATATGTATATATATATATATATATATATATATATATATATATATATTATATATATATATAATATATATATATATATATATATATATACACTCAGAGTATTTTATACTCAGTTCTATTCCTTCCGTTTGTTACGAAGTCTACATGCATATTCATAGGTGTGTGTATGTTTCTGTCTGATCATGTGCATGTATATAGTGAGGTTTTGTGTGAGACTAAGAGAGAGAGAGAGAGACAGAGACAGAGAGAGGTCATTTAGTGTTTACAAAACAGGTGAAAATGTGAAATTATACTACTGGGTATCGTTGGCGGAAATCGATAATAACAATGTCACTAATACCAATATTATCGTGACCTCTAGTGCTACTGTTGCCTCTAAGACCACCAACACAATACTATATTATTAACGATACTAATATTATTGCCGTATTCGCATTGATACCGACTATACCAGTATTATCTATGCTTTGCTTCCTGTCAGCTAGTAACTCAGGCCTAATATATGGAGATATCGAAGAACATTTATGGAAAGATAAGAGAACATGTAGCTATACAATTCTCAATTCTAAATATACATGCGACGTACAGGCAAAACATGAGCTTACAACATAAGTGAGTCATGTCACTTCTCTCAAATATATATTTACAAACGTGGCAGCGTATGAACTATGCAAATATATACCCAACAAATTACAGAGTTCCGCGATACAAAGACATTATCCTGATCACCTTCAGGGACACATTGAAGCTACAATGTTCAAAGTCTCCATAACCAACGCGCACACACACACTACATATGATTGTGTGTCTCCATACATGCACTCATACATATATATATCCATATAAAACTATATATATATATATATATTCAGATAGACATATCCATATATATCTATATATATATATATACACACAGATAAACACACGTACATACATATATATATATGCATTATATGCAGCTATTTATGATATATATTATACATTTTATCTGTGTATTTATATATAGATAAACTGATAGATGTATAGACATGTATATATATATATGTGTGTGTATGTGTGTGTGTGTATCCTATCTACGTGCATACATGCATACACACACATATATACAATCATACATGCAGCCAGACAGACTTAGATATATCGGCACAGTATATATTCAGGCATGTAGCTGACATATTAAGAGCCAACAGCGTACCAACAGCTTATAAGCAAACGTGTCTAAATCTAAGAATAGAAATGTTATCAAGACAATGAGTGTTGAGGAAGATCGATACATGCGGTGCTGTGCAACGGAAAAACTAACATTATTGTAGAAATTATCCAACAGATATCATTGCTGCTTAGTTGTAAATATTTATTATAGTCATACACACAGCCTCTGAGAGGCAGTTATTCTCTCTTTGTTCTCTTAACCTCTCTCTAATTGCTGCACTATACAAATATGCATGTGAATATAGTGTGTACTTACAAAGCTACAACTGCTGAGTGGGTTAGCGTCTGACACCAGAACTATATCACATATAGCAGGCACATCGATTCATTTATGTATATATTGTTCCAAAATATGTGTTCTCTCCCGGGGCATCGTTCAACTTTTATTTATTTGCATAGAAAATACATTGGTAGCTAGTTGTCTATAGAGGTTCTAACAATCCACTAGTAGGTTAGTTAGATATTTAGTTAGTGTTAACTCGTAAATACTGATTTTGTAAATATAATTTATTTTTCGCATTATTATTACTGATAATTCTGCGAGTGAGATAACTATGAAAAGCATTAGAATAGCGGATACAATCCATCCGTTATTTAGTTACAGCTCTTCGTCTGTAACTAAAACTGAAAGTGTTCGAACCGCACCAACTTTGGCTTTGCTTATTAACGTGTCTATTATAAGTCGACGCTGAATAAATATTGGTTTCAAAGTTTGGCACAATGCCAGCAATTTCAGGAGAGGATTAAGTCGATTACTTTGACCCCAGACTTCAAAAGACTTATCTCATCCGCCTCGAAAGGATGTTTTTAACGGGCTAACGGTTCTGCCACCTCGCTGCCTTATTCATTACACGGATTAATATAAGTAACCTAGCGGTTAGGATGTTGCATTCGCGATCTGTAGATCGCGGATCGATTCCCTGAACGGGTAGCGTTTTATGTTCTTGATCAAATCAACTCATTTCATGTTCCTTTGCTATCCTTTTGACAAATGACATGTGGCAAACTTATGCTCATGTATAGGTTATGTTGATTTCATGGAGGAAGTGAGCAAATGTGCAGCACAAACACATTACAGTTCTATATTTAAGAGAGGAGGAATTACGTATATTATTTACATTCGACTGATATTTATCCTCATCATGTTTGTTGTTAACACATCGTTTGTGGAAATTTCGAACCTGGGTTCTCATTCCTGAGGTATTTTTCGATGTTGTTATTATTATTATTATTGTTGTTGCTGTTGTTGTTATTGTTCAGGTCACTGCTTGGAATCGAACAAGATCATCAATAATAATAATAATATTAATAATAATAATAATAACAACATCAACATTGAAAAATGTCTTAGGAATGAGAACCCAGGCTCGAAATTTCCCCAAGACACCTGACGAAGGCTGGAGGGTATATCAGCCGAAGCGTTGTGTTAACAACAAGCAAGATGAAGACAAATATCCGTTGAATAATGTAAATAATGTACAAACACATTACTATAAACAAATCGTTTAAGCAGGTCGTTCATGGAAACTAAACAATCATACGTCGTCTTCGACGGAAGATTCCATTTTATTTATATTTATTAGCGAAGGTTAAATTTTATATACGATTGTGTACTGAGGAAGGCTTCAAGTCGCTGTTGATCAAGTGGATTGACAGAAATTATAAAGCACTGAATCTCATAGACCAGAGGAAAGTAGGACGTTGATAATGAATTCCAGAGAGCATCCGGTTGAGGAAAGAAGTTTTTAGAATAGAAGCCTGTGACTAACAGGATGCCTAACAAGGAAACGATGCAACCAAGTATAGAAATGGTACTAGACCAGAAAGATCGTCAGAACTATTACATTTGAAATATATATAGAAAAAGTACAACGAAGATACTTTTCGGCGATAAATCAAAGAATCCAATCTAATGGTTAGAAGAGAATGTGAACAACTCAATTCTGAATCAATCTAGCGAGTTAAGACAAGGAGAAGAAGTGGCAGGAGATAAATTGTTCAGGTAATTCTGGATCAATACACGTATGATTAGAAACTGATATAATCAGTAAAAAGAGATTGAATAATTATTTATAAGCTTGCATTAATTCGTTCATATAAGTCTTAACTTGTTTTCAATAAGCTATAACTTCGCATGGAAAATGCATAATGCATAGAAAGTGTTTCTCGCTGCATCATATCACGGCTGACGAAAAGCATACAATCTCGTTGATAAAAAAATAAAGTGAAATCGTAAGAAGTAAGATCTATAAAACTCTCACCTAATTAACCTTATGTTCCAGTACAAAAGCGGTACAAATCAATCAATACTGGCAAGTAATGGTATGCATTCAATGCGTGGCTTTGATCTGCGAGAAACATCGCTACAATGTTCTCATATGTACCCAGAATACATAAAACTTTGTACAATCAGAGGTTGATTTACGCGTTTTCGTTAGAAAGAGACACAAAGTGCTGCGGGCAGGTTATGACCTCCTGTTTGAAGAAGCAATATGTCGGAAACCCATTCACTCAACTGTCATCTACCCTGAAACTCAAATTTATAAAATCCAAATTATGCTTCGAAAATCGTATTGTATATCACCCCTGGAAGACACATTTCCCTGCCTGTGTTCTCTGAAGAATTTTCTTTTATTCTATTACAACCAAATTTAATATAGTTTTACCATTTTCTAAGAATGTACAAGATTACTTCAGAAGTTTCTGGGAGCATTTCTTTATTCGTATCTTCCACTTTTAACTTCATTCTTAACACTAAAATAACTTGAAAGTGCACCACAGTACAGACACAAGTATACACACACAGAAACATAGAACATATGCAAACACACACATGCGCACACCTATGCGCACGCACACACACACACATATATATATATATACATTTATATACATATACATACATACATGTATATATATATAAATATATATATATATATATATATTATATATATATATATGTGTGTGTGTATGTGTGTGTGGTGTGTGTGTGTGTCTATACACATATATATATATAAATACACTGTATATGCATATGTGTGTGTGCTAGATTATTTCTATTGGGTTGATTTTTATCCGTTATTGTTGATTCTTTTTGAGTACTCGTATGTGTAGGCGAATTTTTTTGTTTTTTGTTCACCAATTTGTTAGGTATCTTAGAATGGTAATTTGATTATTTATAGAATGAGTAGAAAAGGGGAAAAAAGAAAAGGATACAGAAAACGAAATGAGAGATAACCTTATAGGAGAGAGAGAGAGAGAGAAAGAGAGAGAGAGAGAGAGAAGGAGAGTTAAGGAGGTGTCTAGAATGTTAAATATATTTAGATTAAATGTCGCTTCCTTGAAGGACATTTGGGGTCACTTGGTGAAGTGTAGCGTTAGAGAATTAGAGATTGTGTGGTGTGAGTGACGTGGCTATTCTGTTCGTTTGGAAGGTTGATGTATGTATCGTAAGATATATGAAGTGGATGAAGGGGAGGAGATGTCTGTGGGGAAATGGAGAGGTGACGTAATAACCTCATTGACATATAAGCACACGTACACACACAGATGGTGACACATACCCAGATAAATAGAGTGATACACAGGCATACATACTTCGTGTGATTGCGAGTAAATGCCTAGATGTAAACACGTGTATGTATATGTGCAGATATGTACACAAAATGCATGCAGGCATCTAAGTACGCACAAAAAGAGCTAATACATGGAGGCATGTAGACAGAGAACTTAGAGCAAAGAGAGAACGTAAATTCTATCAAGACTGTTCAATCTTTGACCAAAGAATCCGTATTGTCCAAACTCACAGATGCGGACACAAATGAGTACAGAAACGAAATTCACAACAAACCAGACACAGCTTCAAACCAGATCCATCACTTATAAATAAAACATCCTTTTCATAACTCTATAAATGTTCATACACACACATACACACACACATATGTATGAATGTATGTATGTACGTACGACTTGGAATTTTGGTAATATTACCACGTGCTTTAGTTTACTTTTTTTTACCATTACTAGTTCGATACACATCGCTTTGCTGACGGCAGGCTGGCATTTGACTTTTTTTAAATATAAACTGTTTCTCCATATAAATTGCTATCTTTAATATAAAATGCTTAACTACAAAGTGTCTTAGAAAAATAATAAAGTTATTAACTTTATCTCGATCTCCATTTTCACAAAATACACTTTGTGCTTTTTAATTGTCTAAATAATTGAAATTTAGGTCACTATTCTCAATGAAGGCTTGATAAATAGTCTTTTAATATTGTTTATCTAAAAGCATTTGTTTTTATATTTTAGTTACCTAAATGATTCCACCGTAATGTTCCTACGATCGTTCTGCTTCCATCATTATGTTGTGTCTTTTTGCGAGATGCACGGTGGAATTGTGTTTGGTCTGTAAATATCCTCAGGGTGTTTTTTTTATTATTATTATTAATTAGATCGCCCACAGTTTATAGCAACATATAATTTTCCAACTGTGATTACTGGATTTGAAACGAAAGACCCAATCACACCTCTATGAGACTTTTTAATTTATCTGCATAGCAAAAACAAACTTTATAGAAAACTGAATGCATTTGTTTACTCTAAATGGCAAATCAATGGTTCAACACTGCTAGCATCAAGGCCGACTAAGTTTGCTGATTATCTGTAAAGTGTCAGTAATGTTAGTGACTGTGTATTGAGTGCCATTGCAGGGGCCACTCATGTGGTCTAAGATTAGGAGAATTATTACTAGAGATATTATCTCGGTTTTGGTGATGAGAATGGTAGACCTCTTACATTGTGTGGGAAAAATAACAATTTAATTTTCCTCTAACGCCGAGTATTTGTTCTCAGCGTTATCACAATTGTAGGAAGTTTATTCATAAGTTAATTCTTTCGTTGATCAACTACTTGTTTTATGTTGCTGTTGTTATTGTTTTGTCAAATTAATCTATCTCACTTAGATTATGAGGCAAAGTTTACCAACAGTCGAACAGCCATATTGAATCAACTGGTTATTCTATGCACATTGTAGGTCGTTAATGGTGGCCTCTGTTGTATTATCCATAGTCATTATTTCTCTTCTGTGATACAGAGAATAGTCAATAATATTTATTTCTTTATTGCCCACAGGTGACTAAACATAGTGGGGACAAACAAGAACAATTAAAGGGATTCAGTCGATTATAACGACCCCAGTGTGTAACTGATACTTATTTAATCGACCCCGAAAGGATAAATGGCAAAGTCGACTTCGACGGAATTTGAACTCAGAACGTAGCGGCAGACGAAATACCTATTTCTTTACTACCCACAAGGGGCTAAACACAGAGAGGACAAACAAGGACAGACAAATGGATTAAGTCGATTACATCGACCCCAGTGCTTAACTGGTACTTAATTTATCGTGCCCGGAACAATGAAAGGCAAAGTCGATCTCGGCGGAATTTGAACTCAGAACGTAAAGGCACACGAAATACGGCTACGCATTTCGCCCGGCGTGCTAACCTTTCTGCCAACTCGCCGCCCTAATTTTGAATAATGTTGCTGCATTCATTGAGCACTCCGGACGAAATGCTTAGCGGTATTTCCAAATATGAAAACACAAAGAGAAAACACAACGCGAGGACGTTGAACAAATATAGTGTTATTGGACGCTCAGGAAAGGAAAGAAAGAAGGATGTTTTAACGTTTCGAGCGGAGCTCTTCGTCAGAAACATAGGGAAAGGAAGGATCCAAGGAAGGGAAGATGGAGGGGAAAAATCGCCAACGATACACACGCGGTCACATTTTATATATATATATATATATATATATATATATATATATATATATATATATATATATATATATATATATATATATATACAGTTTCTTATTGAGAATACTTGAAGCACGAACAAATAAGGAAATAAGGGGATATATTTGGTGCCATGAAGACGCTGCAGTCTGAGAAAAATTGAGTTTGTTGCCCTTACGTTTCATAGAAAGTATAAAAGACATCATCAATGAGACTCTCTATACCAAAGGAAGATTCTTGTTGTCACAGTAACGATATCAAATTTAAATTAACTTGACTTAAGCATGTCAGTATCACCCACCTTCTGATTAGTGAAGTTTATTTAAATACAACCCAGCCTCAAAAACAATAGTTTTGTTAATATTCTGGTTTCTAATTACGTCACTTCACGTTCCAAGTTCAAATATCATCAACGATATTTTAGTTTTTAATTTTGCCAATAGAGAAAAATACGTGGGATGTACCGAAATTAATGGAAAAGTGTGCATAATGTTTTGTTAATTAACATAGGTCGTTCTACCTGCTTATATTGCTAGAGGAACGCTCCTTCCTTAGTAAGTCTTCCTCCTGTCCTTCATTGCTGGAAAATGATGAGTCCGAAGCAGAAGTTTCGTGCCATCGTTGAACTTTTATCCAGAGAAAGCGGCAAGCTTACCGAAACTCATATTAGACTACCTGAGGCAGTCTTTATTAACAATGCATTATGCACAGTTGTATGAAATGCTTAAAGGAGACACTGGCATTAACGACAAACCATCAAATGCAACTACAGGCGTGAGTGAAGATATTACAATCTGATAGCTTGCTGAACAAATGAATAGGCGTCACAATGCATTATTGAACATGGTAGTCCCTGGATATTGTAAATAGTGTGAAAAATGGGTTACTTCGGAGGTTGACACTCGATTTGAAAGAGAGGAGTGTGAAATCTCTGCTTTAGTAAATCCGTTTGAAGCAAATGACATATGACCTTTCCCGACCTGTTAACAAAGGATGAAATGTTTCCGTAATTTCCAACCCGGTGACCAAAGCAAAATCAATAGAATGACGTCACACATCTCCAAAGCTTATGAAGTTCCAAGAGCTAGTGATCGACATAGAACGAGACTTTGGGATAGCAATAGCATCATTCTTCTCGATTTTTTTGGAAAGTGTTTTTACTCTCAACAGTGAATTGTATATTAAGACACGCACAAACCTAAGGGAACCCCCGTTAGAAGAAAGAAGCCGAACAAAAGTCTTAAAAATGATTTCTGGTGTCCTCCGGATTCCACTTTATCTGTCCAGCTACTTGGACAACCCGGTCCCATTCGTCTTTCCAAACCAGTAGGTTTCGTAATAACTATCATGCCCAGATCTTTCTTTCCAGAACATCGGCTCCATGAGACACTTCTGCTCAGTTTTGAATGACGTTTTAATAGTATCAAGCTCTTCGATCTCAAGCAAAGCTACTTCTTCCAGACTCAACATATAAAGAACGTTTAGAAAATATGTGTTGAGATATTATTGTATCACATCACCTTGCTTCATATAAATGTTATGTGAAAGCGAGGAGATACGCACGCAGAAGTCTTTCTTAATGACGATGTTTGTGAAAGTGAGTGTTAATATGCTATAACTGAACCATGTAACCGGTGTGATGATTTACAAAGATGGTGGTCGTACGAATATTTTTACAACTGTGAGCTTTTTATTACTAATTTTCATTTTGAAAGCCTTCATTTCTAGTGTAGTGCCTTTTCCGATTAGTTTACAAAAGTCAATTGTGTCATCAGTATATTGAATGCAAGATTTTAAGTAAGTTACAAGACCACTGCAGTCACGAACAGCAGTCTATCTAGTCTCATTTAGTATAAATTAGAATACTGTGCGTTCGGTCTTTCAATGTAGAAGGTTTTTTTAAAATAATTCCGATATGAATTTTGTAGGTGATTCTAAAACATGAACTCTCAGGCAGTTAGAGTTATATAACAGAATTTCAAAACCCAGCCATTTTTACAAAGTTTATTTTTGTGTACAACACGTTTTCCTTTACTATATTCTGTACAGTGTTTTGAGTTGTAAAAGAAGATAATGGAACATTTATTTTATAATGCCATAGTCGTTGTTAGTATCGCTTTTCTTGTAAAGTGTATTTTCTAAGATGTCTGCAAACTTCGTTGTGGTTTTTTGGAGGAACATTTTTTATATATATTTCCTGTGTGTATCTTTTATATTTTATCTTTTATTTGACTCAGTCACTTGACTGCGGCCATGCTGGGGCACCGCACGTTTTTTTAAACTTAGTACTTATTCCATCAGTCTCTTTGCTTAAACGCTAAGTTACAGGGACGTAAACACATAAACACACCATATATATATATATATATATATATATATATATATATATATATATATATAATATAGTCATATGCAATACATATTGCCTACCGTATGCTCCAAACCACATAGGCAAGTTTGAAGATTGCCTCAAGAATTAAAGAAATCCTCATGAATCTGCAACACCACGTGACCATATTACAGTATGGTTGCTTTCTCGTTTTCTGTGACCTTTTCTGGTGTGTCCCTATACCATCTATTTCCTGTTATTATTATCATCATCATTATTATTATTATTATTATTATTATTATTATTATTATTATTATTATTATTATTATAATTATTATTATTTTATTGTCTTTGCACAGCTTCTAACGCTGGAGATTTACTACGATGTCAGCTTTTCACTACCAGTGAACTGAGGTAAACTGTGGTGTGTTAGTCTTGAAAAGAGGCAATATTAAATGTATGGGCGGGTTAACGATACCGTCGCGGGAGGTTATGAAGCAAATAGTAGAGAAGAGTTATAAGTACTTGGGGATATTGGAAATGAATATATTGATGGAGAAAGAAATGCCAGAAAAATTTAAGGTGGAGTACTTGCGCAGACTGAGACTGATCCTTCAGTCGAAATTAAGCTGTCAACGCCTGGTCGGTTACACTCCTTAGATATGGAGCAGGGGTAATCGCATGGACAGCTGATGAAATAAACAACTTAGACAGAAAGACAACGAAGTTGCTGACTAGATATGGGATACTCCACTCAAAACGCGACATAGACAGACTCTATATACCTAGAAAAAGAGGGGGAAGAGGACTTATTGGATGCGAACACAGCATTAGAGGAGAAGAAAACAACGTAGCATGGTATGAAAAAATGCCTCAGAACCGCTATTATTGAAAGTAAGACGGTCAGGCGTGTGTAGGATGGAGGATTGCAAAGATAAAGCGCTGTACAGGCACGTGAGAAGGAATGAAACTAAAACTAGGTGGATTATTATTATTATAATTATTGTTATTATTGTTATTATTATTATTATTATTATTATTATTATTATTATTATTATTATGAAGGCGGCGAGTTGGCAGAATCGTTAATCGTTAGCACGGTGGACTAAATGCTTAAGAGTATTTCTCCCGTTGCTACGTTCTGAATTCAAATTCCACCGTGTTTGACTTTGCCTTTCATCGTTTCGGGGTCGATAAATTAAGTACCGGTTGAGTAGTAGTAGTAGTAGTAGTAGTAGTAGTAGTAGTAGTAGTAGTGTCGGTGTTGTTGTTGCTGCTGTTGCTGTTATTAAAGTAGCGAGCAGGCAGAATCATTAGCACAGCGGGTAAAATGCTTAGCGGCATTTTGTTTGTCTTTACGTTCTGAGTTCAAAAGCCGCCGTGGCTAATACTATTTCAGTACTGAGGTTGATCGACAAGCCCTCAGCACTCAAAATGCTGGCTCTGTGCCAAAATTAGAAAGTGTTATTGCTCTTGTTAATGCTAATACTATTGGAGGAGTAGTAACGGTTTATATATTATCCTTGTTGTTGTTATTAATATGTTTTTTTATTATTATAAGATGTCAAGATTTTCCGAATTATGTATATAACAATAAAAACGTGATGTAGGAAATAAAATACTAGCAGTTTTGTATAAGAGTCTGCTGTAAGTAGGTTATCGACAGATAACAATCAGATAAACACTTCGAGTAATTACTGAAAACAAGTAATATTATACAACACATTGAAATTCATAAGCTCGAGGAAAAGAGAGATAGAGAAAAAATCTGTATATACAATGAGAAGATATAGAAGAAAGGGACAAGTAAAGACGGGAGAGATAGAAGGGAGAATACTGAAAGGGATGAGAATGTTATTTTTGCTGCTACTCACATCAAAATATGGTAACTAGATTCTAGTATCGGGAGAATAACTAACTGATTCTGCAAGTTTGCATAGCTGTATTTAAGAATAGAAATTCCATCGTAGTTGGTAGTTTGGTCGTAGATTTAGTTTTACTGATTTAATTACAGAGCTTATTATTGAAAGGAAACGCATCATAACCTAGACTGACATTAAATAGGTAGAGTTCAAGTGAGTTTATACTTCTATTTAATACCTTCTATTAAAAGGTATGAACATACAGTGACATTATTTCATGAATATGCATGCGGTTAAGTTATGCACTTGTCGATATATTGGTCAGCATATATTGGCTAAGGAAAAGAGTTAACATATTCGAAGGTTAATTTATTTTCACTTCAATAATATGTCGGCAGCTAAATTCCGGTATTAAAACATCAAGGCAGCATCTATTTCAGAGAGAAAAAAAAGGCCGGTGGAATATTCCTAACAGTGATATAGATGATCCAATATTCTTTGGTAGGGTTTGGTTAAATGAAAGTCAGAAGAATATTGTATTAAAAAGATATAAATATAGAGCATCAAAATCAATAGATAGATATCTGTATTGATGTAGACTGTTGTTTTCATAAACATAAGCGACACGCATACATACACACACACACACACTCACACATACACAACACATACACATATGCATACATTTAATAATAAATCCACAATATCGCATCTAAATATTTCAAAGCATGGAGCAGAGTTTTGCTTTGGCTAAGCATCCTTGTGCTTGCTTTACTAGCAATGTTAAAGGAATTTATTAACCTTTCCAAAACTTCTCATACACTCACTCTCTCTCTCTCTCTCACACACCCACGCATACACACACACACATATATATATACATATATCTGTATATATACCTCTATATGTGTGCATATATATATATGCACACACACATAATATTGGTTTCAAATTTTGGCACCAGGCCAGCAGTTTTGGAGGAGGGGGCCAATCGATTAAATCGACCCAAGCGACGTAATATTAAGCATAGAAGCAAGTATGTGCGTATCGACATGATTTTACTTATTTAAGCATAAAACTAAAAGAATATGTATATATACGTATATATCTAATACTGCACACCTATTTCAAATTGCACATAAGATTACCTTAAGACCAAACTAGAATGACTAGGACTAGAATTATAAGTAATTTAAACTCTGACAAGAATTTTAATACAAAAAGCTAACCGAGTTGTAATGTGTTAGATGTTTTTGTGCGAAAATATTTGTCTTCAGTACACTCGCAGAAGTCGAAACATAAACTAAATTGTCAAACATGAACCTTACGCTTAGAAAATGCAACCAATTTTTCACTTGCAGAGATACACTCTATATAGAGTCGATAATTAGTTACAACACAAAATTGGATAACAATATGGTTTTATCTGATGAGAGATCAAATGGATAATTAGACGAATTA
>NC_043004.1:16677159-16682159 GCF_006345805.1 Octopus sinensis
GTTGACGTCATCTTGTCTAATATGAGACGCTTTTCACAAACACCAACATTTCCGTGCGAGTCAATGGGGTACCTCGATTATCATAACATCTGATTTTTGCAGTCCATTCTTAGATTACAGTTCCAAAACAAGTTACAATCGTGGGTTGACCTACATGTAGCAGCGGGTGAAATCAGCCGTAGCAGTAGAAATTAGGTACTACGATAAAGAGTTATGTTTGGTGAAAATGTGAGAGCGTACTTCTTTCAAATATGGCCAAATTTGTTAGATTGTAAATTCATGCCATGACAAAGATAACTAACATTTAACATTGATTTTATTTATATTCTGTACTGGACGATTAATCATTGTTCCTGCCAAAAGATATAACCACTATTATGAACGTTATTTTACGACAGATGTAGATTGTAAAGAAAATAAAATTGATACACTGAAATGACGTTGAAAAATAGACTTAAAGACATCACACAGTGTTCCATAAGTTTGTTGATTGATTACAAAGCCAACAATTTTTCTTTCCTCTATTGTTAATACATTTGGAACTGAATTAGGGTCTTTTGTCGTGAAGAATCCGAAAATGGCATCTGTTTATTATTATGTCAAGATTCTCAGCTGCTAGATCCATAGAATTTCACTGGCTTTTCAATAAAAAATATTATGAGAAATAAAGCATGGCAAACAAACATACGTAGAAATTGGTTTTTCTTCAAAACTAGAATGCATTCTTAAAGTTCAGCTGGAGAACCAGTAGAAAAACTAGTAAAATTCTACAGCCAAATTACATCACTTTATACCTAATTTCTCATGAATTTGGGTTTCGATGATTTTCTACCCACACATCTATCCCTCCCACTCCATGGAGATCCCTCAGATATTTTGGCAAGGCGTTAAATAGCTATGAGCCTAGCTTGGCACTCAAGAGCACCCAGCTATTTAACGCCTTGCCCAAATATTTGAGGGATCTCTATGGAGTAGTGGGGGTAGGTGTTTTCAGGAAACAGCTTGACCTTTTGCTATCCAAGGTCAAAGGTGAACGAATATTAAGTCAGGAAACTCAAAAGAGGACAGCAGTGTCGAACTCCCACCTTCATGAAAAGCCGATCACATAAGATTAGCCATTGATTATTTCAAGCGGGCCTTTAATAATGATTTCGTTGACATCAGAACTGTTCAGAGATGGTTCACAAAGCTTTTGTTCAGAAGATGGTAGCCTTGAAAATAAACAGAGGATTAGGCCAAAATCAGTTAATCGGCATGATAGATTAAATGCTTTGGTTGAATAAAATCCGAGAACAAATTCGAAAACTTTCATCAGAACTACAAACATCTCGCACAACTGTTTTTGTACACCTGTAAAAAACTGGAAAATTCAAGAAAACACATAGGTTTGTTCCACATCAACTGAACGAGATTAAATGAAAAAGAAAACAGATGCCTCGAAGTGTGATTCTTATTGCTTTCTCGATTGGAAAAAGACCATTTTTGCATAAAATAATTACTTGTGATGAAAAATGGATAATCTTTGACAACAGCAGGAAAACAGGACAGTGATTAGATGCAGGAGAATCACCTAAACACTACCCAAAACCACCATTGCGCCCTAATAAGTTAGTGGTTAATGTATGGTGGTCTGCGACGGAATTATTAATTATTCATTTTTGCAACAAGGAAAAACGGTAACAGCAACAACGTATTGCCAAGAAATTGATTGCACACATGAGAATTTGAAAAAGAAGCAACCCAGACTAGTGAATAGATATAGCCCAATTTTGCTCCAAGACAATGCACGTCCTTACTTTCCTTAAGCTACGATCCAAAACTTACAAATCCTGATTTATGGGATTTTGCAAGATTCTCCCTATACCCCCTGTTATCTCTCCTACTGGTCATCACTTATTTAAGCATTTTGAGTTTCTCATAAACAATAAAACATTCTTAAATAGAGAAGCATTCGGGCAGTTTATCACAGCAAAAGATTTTTTTTTTTTAAATGATGGCTTATATGACATAGAGAAACGTTGAACATGGATCATACTTTGATTAAAGAAATCAGTTCCTAACACTT
Source organism: Octopus sinensis (assembly GCF_006345805.1). Lineage (NCBI taxonomy): Eukaryota > Metazoa > Mollusca > Cephalopoda > Octopoda > Octopodidae > Octopus > Octopus sinensis. The sequence goes on from NC_043004.1 coordinate 16,679,225, forward strand.
GTGAAACATTTTATTGTTACCTTTCAAATACGATATTCCATGTGAAACGACCTAATATATATCTCCTCCCCGCTCCCCTCCCCGCTCCCCTCCCCTCTCCCCCTCATCTCCTCTCTCTACACTACACCATACGACATTACACATCACATCATACATACATACACACGTCCAGACCTCTCATACGCACTACATACTCTCTCATACACACACACACACCCTTATGTTGGTCATTTGACCCTGTTATCTCCCCTATTTTCGCTTTTGCGTCTCACGTTTGATCTTTGACTTCTGGCCGGAATCAGATCGCCATGTTGATTCGCTAGCTTCTGCACGCATTTTTTTTCTCTCCTTGTTTCTCTCCGTGTTTCTTTTCTGTGTATCTTTCTGTTGAAGAGCGTAGGCTCGAAAGGTAAACGACTTGTTTTATTTATATTCCTGAGCGCCATACTAATACAATTGTTTGTTTGTATTCCACCTGCCTTCGTCTTTTGTTTATTTTCATAAAGCTTTCCGTTATATATAAGACGTACTTACCTAGAATTGAACACTCTGACCACGCGTTTCGAGCTTATAGAAGCAGCAGCATTATGACATTTTCCACTAATCTAAAAGTCAAAAAATTAGCGGCTAGATTAATTCATCTCCCTGACGAAAGCAATCCATTTAACAGAGAATACATCAGAAGATTTTTTTTCGTGTCATAAGCCTGTTTTGAATACTTGAAATAATCTTTTGAAGTTGAATTTAAATCACTGTTTAGTAATTTGAAAATTCGCTGTTTGAGAATATTTTTTGTTTCGTTTCCATGCTTAAACCCAAGCAGTCAAGATACCTCTTTGCATCTCTATGTTGTTCATATTCCACTTATATCTTCTCTTTGAACTGCATTTCAACAAACCTTTGTTTTTGATAATCACATTTTGTGTGTTTCTTTTCTTTTTTTTTTGTTTTAGGTTTACAAATATTTTCAATTGAAGAAAAGTGTATCTCAGAATTTCATGAGACAAAATTATTTGGAATATTCCAACACATTTGGAATCTTCTGCCAAGCTTTCAAATTTTACAATACTACTTCAAATATGCTCTCAGATGAAATTATTTGAAATATTATTTCAAATCTTGGCACAAGGCCAGTAATTTCGAGGGTGGGGTAAGTCAAAGTCGATTACATTGATCCTAGTAATCAACTGGTACTTAGCTTATCGACCCCGAAGTATGAGAGTCAAAAGCGATCGCGGCGGAATTTGAAATCAGAACGTGTAGACGGACAAAATGCCAGTAACTATTCTGCCAGCTCATCGCCGTACTTTTTTTAACATTTCTGAAATATTCGAAGGAAACCCAGCATGATAATAGAAGTAATTCTTCTCTGCTATGTTTTCTGTTAACTCAAAAGAATAGTTTTGTCAGAAATAAAGAAATCTGGCCTTTATTTTGCCCGTTAACTGATTGGTGGGAGGTTTATTGATGCCGTGGCTATCATTTTCACACCAGTGCGTCTGCGCTGATGAATGATTGTTTCGTCTGTTGCTTTGTTGGAAAAGAGATGTCACAGAAACTTCTATTAACGTTAGTACTTCTGAACAGATAAACGGATGTTTTATCCGTTGACTAGTTTGTTAGGTGAGAACGTTGGCATGTCTGTTAATGTCAGCCGTCTGCTGTTATACTGTTTTAACGAAACGGTATGACACGAAGCTAATTTGTGGACCTAGTTTTTGAATCGTGGACGCACATGGTCTAGTGATTAGAGCAGCAGACTCGCGGTCGATGGGTCGTGAGTTCGAATCTCAGACCGGACGGTGTGTGAGTTTACGAGCGAAACACCTGAGCTCCACGCGGCTCCGAGAAAAGGTAGTGGCGAACTTCTGCTGACTTTTTCCCCACAACTTTCTCTCACTCTTTCTTCCTGCATCTTGCAGCTCACCTGCGACGGACCGGCGTCCCGTCCAGGTCGGAAACATATACACCAATGAAACCGAAAAACCGGCCCTTATGAGCCAGGCGTGGCTCGAGAAGGAATAAACAACTACATTTGAATCACTGGTATAGCACAATTAATATATCAGAATGAAGTATTCGCCACATAGTCGTCATTGTTTATCCTCATTATCGATATTCAAAACTTGTACTTTAATACAATATTCGTTGATGTAGCGGTTTGACTTATCTAGTTTTGCTGATTTCAACATTCTGCTGGCACCAGTACCAAATCCCCTATATTGAAACTATTATATATTCTTATATATTGCTATATTCTACAATTACTATATATTTTTAGGACTGAAATGGAAGCTGTATCGAGAAAAGCTGAGATTTTGATCACACATAGTGATAGATATTCAATGAGCAACTGATGTCAGAAATCACAGAAAATCATTCAAATTTTAAAAATATATTCTGACAATTAATTGCCTTTGTTTTTCGCAGAGCAGTATTGATTATTATATCGGAAATCATATTCAACGGGGATATAGGCTGTGATGACATTACGAAGAAATATCTCTAGGGAGATGCAGTTAGTCAACACTCAAAACGTTAACACGATACACCACAAAAAAAATTTGATACTGTGTACGTCACTATATTCGTTAACAATGAGGATTATGTAGAAATGTTTACCGCACTGTCGCTTCATCCTTGCGTGCCAATAGCCAGGGAAACCGAGGGATGAGACCAGAAGTTTGTCGATAACATTTAAACGCCGGTTTGCAAAAGTTGTCATTAATTGTTCATGATAGCAAGTTGAAATATTTACTAAAGTATAAGGCGGTGGCAACAGCAGCAGCAGCAGCAGCAACAGTAGTAGTAGTAGTAGTAGTAGTAGTAGTAGTAGTAGTAGCAGCAGCAGCAGCAGCAGCAGCAACAGCAGCAGTAGTAGTAGTAGTAGTAGTAGTAGCAGCAGCAGCAGAAGGAATGGTGGCGATGGTATTGT
>NC_043004.1:16684659-16697159 GCF_006345805.1 Octopus sinensis
GAGAATATACTGCCAGCATTGTCCAAACGACCTGAACATTACTTTCAGGTTCATCCAGGCCTGAGACCACTGGCCATACATCCCCTGCCCAATTCAGGATCACACCATATATGTACACTGCGACATAATTTCTTTTCTTCAAAAGATCCTGCCCTGTTTAACATTGTCCCAAAACTGATCAAAGGAAAAGGATCCCATCACCTTTAAACGGAGTCTGGACAGATTTCTTCAAGAAATACCAAACAAGCCACCCAAACCTGGATACAACTCACTCAACAAGAACTCACTACTTGAATGGACCATAAACAAAACTTGACTTACAAAGGATTTAGATAATTCTATCAGGTGGATCTATTAAGTTAGACATGGCCTCTCTTTCATTCTTTTGTTGTCTTACCATTTCTATCAACATATATATATGAGAAATAGTTGAGATTCAGTTGAATTAGGCACTTACCTTGAAGCACCGATATTTTCCGTAAGGTGAATAAAATCAAAATAAGCAATATGATATCAGGTAGTGATGCAGTGCGACCGTTTCAAGCGGCTCCATTTAATTGAACAATGCAATCACTTTAATGCAATCATATCAATTTAAATGTAGCCATCTTCAGCTGTACAAATAAATAAATAGAATTTTAACAATTAGAACACATTAATATAATCTTTCTCAAATATTTTAACACGATGGGAGAAATTAATGTTGTCGCTATTGTAGCTAAGAATAGACTACAACTTTTAAGAATCGCATGGAGTATAGTGGGTTCATAGGGTTGTAAGAGATTGTAATTCACTTCTAATTCATTTATCTCTTTATCAACTACTAAAACTAATACTAGAACTGTGTATATTTTGAATAAAGGACAAGAGTGTCTTGACAGCTCATAGCTATGTATGGTCATAAATATTATCATGTATCCCTTTTCCCCAGGGAGGAAATAAAATATTATGAGTAGTCAGTTGGATATAAATAACTGTCTATAAAAAGAGGCTGGGTAGGAGCAGACTTTAAATCTTGATGTCAATTAAAGGGGCAAGACGCCAAGAAACCTAAGATGTTAATACAGAGGAAATTTTATTTAGGGGCACTATCAGTGATTATTTATAAACAATATTGTTATGCTGTATAAAAATAAAATTTAAGAATTTCAAAAGTGATATCATAACCAGACAATATAAATGGTGTGTATATATCAATTATAAACATTAAAAAGGAAGATTACATAGAATCAGTTTAATATTCATTCATGTCTTAATTACTTCTTTGGTAGTTTCCATTTAAAATATTTGAGAAAATTATATTGATGTGTCCTACTTGTTAAAATTCAATTTCTTTGTACCGCTGAAGATGGCACTACATTTAAATTGATGTAATGATTGCATTGTTCAATTAGATGGAGCCGATGCAACGGTCATTCTGCATCACTGCTTGATATCCTGTTGCTTATTTTGATTATATATATATGCAAATATATATATTAAGTATGTATAAACACACAGCCACTATGTGTAAACATGTGTGCGTGCGTGTGTGTGTGTGTATACAGAGTCTCAATATGTGTATGCATACAGTGTTCGGCGAAAGCCAGATGGCCGAAACGTCGGAGTTACTGTCACTCTTCTTGTTGTAATCTTGATATCCATATACTCTTCGAAAAGGGTTTTAGTAATTCTTCAGATTAATTTGAAATTGTCAGTATTATAACAGAAAAAGAAACATTAATATATGTGTGTGTGTGTGTGTGCATCAGTATGTGTATGTGTGTGTGTGCGTCTATGTGTGTGAATGTGTCTGTGTTTGTGTGTCTGTCTCTTTGTGTGTGTTTGTGTTTCTCTCTGTGTGTTTGTATGTCTGTGTGTATGTGTCTGTGTGTGTGTGTGTCTGTGTTTATGTATGTCTGTTTGGCGGTGTGTCTCTAAGTGGGTCTCCGTGTCAAGGTGTAAATGTATATGCTTGTTGATATATGTGTGTGCGTGTGTGTGTGTGTGTGTGTGTGTGTGTGTGGTGTGTGTGTGTGTGTGTGTAAGGCGATGAACTGGTAGAATCGTTAGCACGCCGTGCAAAATGCTTTCGCCCGTCGCTACGTTCTGGGTTCAAATTCCGCCGACTTCGATTGTGCATTTTATTCTTTAGACGTCTATAAAATAAGCACCACTTGAACACTGAGATTGATGAAAGCTCCTCCTCCGAAGCTGCTGGTCTTGTTCTAAAATGTGTAACTTATATATATGCTTCTTTCTTTTATTTGTTTCAGTCATGCTGGGTTCTCGCCATGCTGGGTTCTCGCCTTTTGTCGAACGAATCGACCCCAGTACTTATTCTTTGTAAGCCGAGTACTTATTATATTGGTCTCTTCTGCCAAAGCGTGGACGTTATCACAACAGCATTTCAAATGTTAGCGAGTGAAGGGGAAAATAGACGAAAGCTGGGCGAAAACATAAGGGCAGAAAAGGGAGATAAAAACACGCTACAAGGAACACTAGCAGCTGATTTGCTCATCAGTTGGTCTCTGAGACATCTTTGTGGTTTTACGCTTTTCAAACCAAGGCCACTGTTATGAACGGGAGCGCCAAACATAGAGCTACAGAAAAAGGCTTGTATGTATGTGTGTCCGTGCATGTGTGTGCTATGAATAAAGGATTATATATTGTGGTTAATAACAGTTTCTTGCAATAACACATACCAATTACACGGATCCTATGTTTATTTATTCAACCTCGCTTTCATACAGGTTTCGCTTCTATCAAGATTCATAACTCACAGGTATTACAAAGAAATCGCTTCCCTTTAATCGCACAATGAACTGATACGTTCATAAGAATTAAAAGAATGAAAAATAATTCTGTTCTATGCATGTCTCATCAATAAACATTGTTCATGGAGATAAAGTATTCCGTTAGGATGAAACTAAAACAATGACAGCAAGAACAATTAATCTGCCATGATATCAAGTACCATCTTAGCCCAAAAGCCATGGGCTATTCACAATCAAAACAATTGAAAACCCACTAAGATCTATTAGTTCTGTAATCAGAATCAGATGTATTTCTTTCTTGTCATTAACAATGTTACTGCATCATTCACTCATCCCTCCGATTTTATTTCCTTCCGGTAACAGGAAAGGAGAATTAGTTCTATTTTATTTTCATTGGTTGAGGCAATTACTGTTCGATGCAAAGCATACGAAATAAATTATAATTGAGCTAAAATTAAGTATTCTGTATTGTATGCATATAAAGAGCGATGTCCATCATCTTCAGTGTTTTGATACGCGTGCGCGTCTGCACGAATATAAGTGTATTTTTGCCTGTGTGAGAGTATGTATTTATATGTTCATTAATTATACAATACTTTAGATATAAACAACTAGGAAATTGAAACAATTAGGTATATCTGTATGTATACACTGATAAACACATACACTCACACATATACATATATATATATATATATATATATATATATATATAAAATATTATTAGAGACAAAACCACTATTTTGCAAAACAAACAAGGAAAGACTTAATCAATACATAAAATTTTAATAAATAGTCAAAAAAACCGCCACTACAATTGTTTCTTGTCTTGATCGACAATCTTCAGGTGGACTTCCAATCTAAAATATCAATATTTTAAAATATAAAAATAATAATTTTAAAATAATTAAAGTATGAATGAAAAAATATAAATATATAATCCATATATAACCTATATATAATCCATACATAATCAATATATAAACAATATATAAACTAAAATAAACCTATCAACAATTAAATATAAAATATAAAATATAAAATATAAAATATAAAATATAAAACAAAACAAAAAAATAATAATAATATAATAATAAACTATATATACACCCATACACATATACCTAATTATATATAACCATATCTAACTACATACACTAAATCACACCCCTATATATATATCCCTATACATACACATAAAAACGTCTAGGCAACTATAAATAAATAAAATAGCTAAATACCTCAACACAATACTTATTCATACTCCCACACACACCACATACAACCCACATTCACACTCTAGAAAACGGACATCACTTAAAATTATGAACGGAGAAATGGAATAAATGGAATTAAAAATTATATTCACTTGGTAAAACGAACACTACTTAAAAATTATGAATGAAACAATGCAATAAAACAACAGACATCGCAAATAGACACAAATTACTACGAATTCCTTAACAAACCTACCATGATAAACCAAAACTCATAAAAACATATAATGATAAAATCTCCCTTTACTAAACTCTATAACATACCTATATAGCAATCCCCCTAACCTAAACATTCACACACAAATACACACACGTAAACCACACACCCACGACATATACAAATACCCACACCACTTACACATACCTATACATACATATAAACCTCAACATATACTCCAAAAACCCACTCAACCCCACACAGACAAATAAACACAAAAATTATGAATGGATTCTTTTATAAAACTACCATGATAAGCTAAAACTCACAAAACATAAATGATAAAACCTCCCTTTACTAAACACTATAACATACTTATATAGCAATCCCTTTAACCTATACATTCACACACAAATACACACACGTAAACCACACACCCATAACAAATACAAACACCCACCCCACTCACACACACCCACAAGTACATATAAGCCTCAACATATACACCAAACAAAATTACTTTACCAAGGAACTTAACATATGTATAAAAAGTATAACCGCTCTGGAAACGAACATCTTTTAAAATAATGAATGGAGAAATGGAATAAATGGAATTAAAAATAATATTCACGTGGCAAAACGAACACCACTCAAAAATTATGAATGAAACAATGTAATAAAACAACCAACATCGAAAATAGACAAATTACCACGAATTCCCTAAAAAATACCATGATAAACCAAAACTCTTAAAAACATATAACGATAAAATCTCCCTTTGCTAAACTCTATAACAAACCTATATAGCAATCCCCCTAACCTAAACATTCACACACAAAAAACACACACGTAAACCACAGACCCACGACTTATACACATACCTATACTAACTTATAAACCTCAATATACACCAAAAACCCACTCCCTCCCCACACAGACAAATTAACACATACATCCCAAAACCTAAATAACAAACCCATATACACATTCACACACAAACACACACGCAAAACACACACACACAACAGATACATATACTCCCTCACATATACGCATATACATATTCACTAAACTAGATATATACAACAATATTTACACACCCACACTCATACAGATAAATAAATTATACAACTAAAAACTCACACACAATCTCATATACATAAACACTCCAATAAAAAACAACATTAAATACATCGTAATTAACCAGAATATCAAAAATAACAATATGACATAAGGAGAAATAAAATACATACTTACAAGTCAGTTTCAAATTATGAAGTGAAATTAAATTCTTACATAAGTTATATTTCTATGGTAACGTAATTTTGGTTTGGTTTTTTTAACGGCTAAGAATTTAATTTCACTTCATAATTTGAAACTGACTTGTAAGTATGTATTTTATTTCTCCTTATGTCATATTGTTATTTTTGATATTCTGGTTAATTACGATGTATTTAATGTTGTTTTTTTGACTATTTATTAAAATTTTATGTATTGATTAAGTTCTTTCCTTGTTTGTCTTGCAAAATAGTGGTTTTGTCTCTAATAATATTTTATATTTTACTATAAAATTGGATTTAATCCTAAATCTGATTTTTTCCCTGTAAATTTGGATTTATTCCCTAATATTTATTATTATATATATATATATTATATATATATATATATATATATATAATATATACATGCACATATACATATATATATATACATGTACATATATACATATACACATATATATGCATGTTTGAGATATATATATATAATATATATATATATATATATATATATATATATATATATATAAAATATTATTAGAGACAAAACCACTATTTTGCAAAACAAACAAGGAAAGACTTAATCAATACATAAAATTTTAATAAATAGTCAAAAAAACCGCCACTACAATTGTTTCTTGTCTTGATCGACAATCTTCAGGTGGACTTCCAATCTAAAATATCAATATTTTAAAATATAAAAATAATAATTTTAAAATAATTAAAGTATGAATGAAAAAATATAAATATATAATCCATATATAACCTATATATAATCCATACATAATCAATATATAAACAATATATAAACTAAAATAAACCTATCAACAATTAAATATAAAATATAAAATATAAAATATAAAATATAAAATATAAAATAAAACAAAACAAAAAAATAATAATATAATAATAAACTATATATACACCCATACACATATACCTAATTATATATAACCATATCTAACTACATACACTAAATCACACCCCTATATATATATCCCTATACATACACATAAAAACGTCTAGGCAACTATAAATAAATAAAATAGCTAAATACCTCAACACAATACTTATTCATACTCCCACACACACACACATACAACCCACATTCACACTCTAGAAAACGGACATCACTTAAAATTATGAACGGAGAAATGGAATAAATGGAATTAAAAATTATATTCACTTGGTAAAACGAACACTACTTAAAAATTATGAATGAAACAATGCAATAAAACAACAGACATCGCAAATAGACACAAATTACTACGAATTCCTTAACAAACCTACCATGATAAACCAAAACTCATAAAAACATATAATGATAAAATCTCCCTTTACTAAACTCTATAACATACCTATATAGCAATCCCCCTAACCTAAACATTCACACACAAATACACACACGTAAACCACACACCCACGACATATACAAATACCCACACCACTTACACATACCTATACATACATATAAACCTCAACATATACTCCAAAAACCCACTCAACCCCACACAGACAAATAAACACAAAAATTATGAATGGATTCTTTTATAAAACTACCATGATAAGCTAAAACTCACAAAACATAAATGATAAAACTCCCTTTACTAAACACTATAACATACTTATATAGCAATCCCTTTAACCTATACATTCACACACAAATACACACACGTAAACCACACACCCATAACAAATACAAACACCCACCCCACTCACACACACCCACAAGTACATATAAGCCTCAACATATACACCAAACAAAATTACTTTACCAAGGAACTTAACATATGTATAAAAAGTATAACCGCTCTGGAAACGAACATCTTTTAAAATAATGAATGGAGAAATGGAATAAATGGAATTAAAAATAATATTCACGTGGCAAAACGAACACCACTCAAAAATTATGAATGAAACAATGTAATAAAACAACCAACATCGAAAATAGACAAATTACCACGAATTCCCTAAAAAAACCATGATAAACCAAAACTCTTAAAAACATATAACGATAAAATCTCCCTTTGCTAAACTCTATAACAAACCTATATAGCAATCCCCCTAACCTAAACATTCACACACAAAAAACACACACGTAAACCACAGACCCACGACTTATACACATACCTATACTAACTTATAAACCTCAATATACACCAAAAACCCACTCCCTCCCCACACAGACAAATTAACACATACATCCCAAAACCTAAATAACAAACCCATATACACATTCACACACAAACACACACGCAAAACACACACACACAACAGATACATATACTCCCTCACATATACGCATATACATATTCACTAAACTAGATATATACAACAATATTTACACACCCACACTCATACAGATAAATAAATTATACAACTAAAAACTCACACACAATCTCATATACATAAACACTCCAATAAAAAACAACATTAAATACATCGTAATTAAGCAGAATATCAAAAATAACAATATGACATAAGGAGAAATAAAATACATACTTACAAGTCAGTTTCAAATTATGAAGTGAAATTAAATTCTTACATAAGTTATATTTCTATGGTAACGTAATTTTGGTTTGGTTTTTTTAACGGCTAAGAATTTAATTTCACTTCATAATTTGAAACTGACTTGTAAGTATGTATTTTATTTCTCCTTATGTCATATTGTTATTTTTGATATTCTGGTTAATTACGATGTATTTAATGTTGTTTTTTTGACTATTTATTAAAATTTTATGTATTGATTAAGTCTTTCCTTGTTTGTCTTGCAAAATAGTGGTTTTGTCTCTAATAATATTTTATATTTTACTATAAAATTGGATTTATCCTAAATCTGATTTTTTCCCTGTAAATTTGGATTTATTCCCTAATATTTATTATTATTATTATTATATATATATATATATATATATAATATATACATGCACATATACATATATATATATACATGTACATATATACATATACACATATATATGCATGTTTGAGATATATATATATATATATATATATATGTATGTATGTATGTATACATACCAGTTCAATTCCACTTCCATAATATCTTAGCGTAATTAAATTCAATATGTCCGTCAAAGTTTGCAAAAGTTAATATATATATATATGTGTGTGTGTGTGTGTGTGTGTGTGTGTGTGTGTGTGTGTGTGTGTGTGTGTGTGTGTGTGTGTGTGTGTTTGTGTGTGTGTGTGTTTAGAGGATGTGTTGTAGGTGAACGAATAGAGGTGTATAGTATGTATTCCCAGAAGCCGAATACATTCAGCGAAATTCAATTATATTTCTTCACCGGAAAACATCTTTCCTATCGGCGAATTTCTGATTTGCTCTTGGATTATTCTAACATGTCGCCAGGTAGCAACTCCGACAAATAGCCAACGGGTATTTCATGGTCAAAAATGGCGAGGAATTTCTTCGTACATTTAGTTCTGATTGAGAATAAACGTTGTTTCTTTCCTGCCTATTAGAATTCTATTGAATCAGATATTCACTCCCATCTTCTTTTCCTTCCGGTAAGACGGCAACCGAGTTGCTTCCCTTCTTTTTCTAAGTTGGAGAGATTATTTATTGTTATAATTAGAATTTTAATGTATATATTGAATTTGCTTCTAGCTTATTGAACTTGTAAGGCCCATTTTCAAACAGAAGATGTACTCAACTATTAGAATTCAACATATGTATGTGGAGTTAGAGTGATCTTAATGCGGTATGTATTTATACATTATGCTCCGAAAGCGTAAGAAGCATACGATTACTTAGAAAATTAGCACTCAAATTTCTTACCCTAATAATACAAATTTCATGCAATTATAATACTAATTTCATTCAAGTCAGAGACAAATCTCAACGAGTCAACTCATATTTTCATTCTATAAATATTAAACTAATACTAATACATGTTCTGTGAAGGCGTATGACTCGGATATTAGAGCGTAAACCTTACGATCGTGAGGTTGTGAGTTTGAATCCCGGACCGGGCTGCGTCTTGTGTTCTTGAGCAAGACTCTTTATTTCACGTTGCTCCAGTTCACTCAGCTGTAGAATTGCGACGTCACGGGTGCCAAGCTGTATCAGCCGTTGCCTTTCCCTTGTATAACACTGGTGGCATGGAGAGGGGAGGCCAGTATGCATGGGCGACTGCTGGACTTCCATAAACAACCTTGCCGGACTTGTACCAAGGAGGGTAACTTTCTAAGTGCAATCCCATGGTCAGTCATGACCGAAAGGGGTCTCAGAACTAATACATGTTCTAATACTAAATCAAAATATGAAAGCATCTCTACATTCCCCCTTGCTTTTATTCATTCCTGCAAATAATGTCTTTAACCACCGCAAGAAGTCGCTGTGAACGTCGACAAATGAATATGTCTGTATTTAGTTCTTCGTTTGTCAGACGACAATCTATGGAGATATATCATTTGGAGGTATCGGATGAAAATAAATGTAGGATAACTGCTGCGTATGTACATTTTACAGACGCAAGTAAACAATGTGCTCTGAACTGTTAATAATATGATTAAGAAAAAATAAGACTTTTGTTTTAAAGTCTTAAGTTTTCGACATTGGCCTCAAATTTGAACTGATGGACATGCCTTTGAGAAGCATTGCCTCTGATGTCTGGTCTCTGAATCATTCAAATCCTAAACGTTAAGCTAAATAGCATTTGTTTGTGAGAATGATACTCCTAGAAACTTAAAGCATTGTATGTTGGACCATAAGATACTATTTTAAAATAAATCTTCAGCAGTGATTCCTTAGCTGCATACTGACATATGTTCGGGTTCCTGGGGATGTGTTGGTTCCACAAAATAGATTTCTAACTTGAGGAATTTTACGAACTTTTATTCTCTGCCACTGGACTGTATATGCCAAGATGCAACGAAAAATTGTGTCCAGCGAATATCATTTAGCTAATTAATATAAGAATCTGTGAAATCTTTCAGAAAGTAGGGCTACTCGACTATTTCCTTGACTGAACGTATGTAGTAGAGAGTTATTAGTGAAATCATTTATCGTTGACGATATAAAACGTATCTATAACCACTTGGAGAATGGAACATTAATGATTAATGCATATTTGTCAAGTAAAATGACTCCATAAGTTTCATACACATATTGCACTATAACTAAGGATAGTTGTCCAGGATGTACATTTTTAAACAAAAGTGCACAATTTGTTAGCGACTTGATATAGCTCAGACTAGAATCCAGGTCACAAAACAGATAGATAAGCTCTACAGACTTTGCTTCCCATTGCAGTTTGAGAGCCGGTTTTGATTCAACGCGGACATATTTGACATCAAACATTTTAATGTTTGCTTCTCTTATTTTAATATTACTCTCATTCTTTCCCTTGCTACTCCCCTCTTCCTTTTTCGTTCGCCCCCTTCCTCTCTCTCTCTCTCTCTCTCTCTCTCTCGCGCACGTGTATGCTTTATATGTGTGTGAACATATTTGTCGATGTGTATGACGAGGCGAGAGGGAAATGTGTATTTCCCTCTTGTTCAGTTGATAAATTGTAATGTCTCTCTTTCTCACACTTTCTATCTGTGTATGTATATTTTTGCGCACACATATGCGTGTATGTGTCTGGGTGCACGAGCGATAGTGTGTGTTTGTGATCCCCTTCAGTGCCAAAAGAAACTGAATGCCCAGTCAGCCGTGCCAAATTGTCATCATCCAAACAACTGCACAAAATCGTCTCAGTCTAACAATAATCTGCTTATAGTACCAAAGAAAATCTTCACGAATAACTGAAATATCTTCAAGTAAAGAGAAAATATCTATTCAGAGATTTTCGTTTCGGCGATGTTTACAATAACATCGACGAAGTCCAATGAAGTCTAAGAAAAAATGTCGAGTATTACCTTTGACTGCTGTTTTCTTGTTTTTCGGTTATTTTCAGCACATCAATTCATCCAATATGAAACCATGAAATTACGCCAAGATTATGTTTAATAGTAATTTCTATCCATCTGTTTGAAACTTCTTTAGGATTACCGACAGCATTTTGGAAATGTTCGTTCACTTGTTCTTTTACTTCCGGCCTACTTATATTTTCCATGGTACTAATTTCATGGGCAATCTGTCATGCGGAAGAAGATTGTTTTTCTGCAGCATGTGCGATCTGATATAATATATTTTCAGTAAATTCGTTCTGTTTTGTTCTATAAATGAAACTTCTTGCTAAGCTTCTTTCCTTTTTTCTTCCTTTCGTTTCTTTTTTTTTATTTAATGGTATTTGTTGTAGAAGGCTTGATTGACATTCTTCTCATTAAATAGGTAGACATTTCTGACTATTGCATTTCTCAATAATTACTTCAGACACTTATGGGACTGGACGTTTGGTTTAAATCCTCATGTGAGGCGACAAAATTGTTCTAAGTTGCGATTGGAGATTTGGTATCAGTTTCTACTTATTGGAATGATTCGAAAATCTTCCTAGCCGACATAACCAAGTTTCATTGTTGCTATATGGAAAAATTTAAGACTACTTTGTTGGTGAGTAAACTCATATGCTTCGTTATTTGCGATTTTTATATTATAAAGACGCAATAAAGTTGGACCTTGACACAGTTGTAAAACATATGTGCCTATACTTTGAGTCACTTCTTTTAGAAATTAGCATTCTGGTATAACAGTTACTAAATATGACGAAATGTGCCAACCATTTCGATTGGTTGAATGGGGGAAAGCAAAGTTGTGGCTGTTATCGACGCCTATAGGCGATGTTTTGTCCTCGATATTAACAAAAACATGATGCTTGTGGATTTTTTGAAATAATATTTCCCTGGGTGAAAGAAAGAAAAGAACCACCACAATTATGCAAAAGGTAAATAAAGACTAAATGTAACATTTTAGCATTCCGATTATTCTACCAAACAAAATACTTTTTCAAACAATTTTTAACTACTCATGCATTATTTTGCAGCATAAAAATGTTGATTGTATGTTTTATAACGAGCAAAACGCACCCCGTCCAATGGACGGTGCTGAGTTGTCGAACATTTAAACTAA
>NC_043004.1:16707159-16799659 GCF_006345805.1 Octopus sinensis
ATATATATATATATATATATATATATATATATATATATATATATATATATATATATATATATATACATATATACTACGGGCTTCTTTCAGTTTCTGTCTACCAAATCCACTCACAAGGGTTTGGTCGGCCCGAGGCTATAGTAGAAGACACATGCCCAAGGTCACACGCAGTGGGACTGAACCCGGAACCATGTGGCTGGTAATCAAGCTACGTACCACACAGCCACTCCTACGCCTATATATTTAAGTATATGTGCACAAAATGTCCATATATGTGTGAACGCGCGTACGCGTGTATATTTGTACGTAGCCATTTTGAATTAAAAATAAGCCACAGTGAAACACTGAAATCTCTAAACATTTTAAGAAATATATGGTAGAATATTATTCCATACTCGTTTTAGCATTAAGAAAACCCTTTGAACATTCTGCTTTTTTCATTGTTCTCGAACTTCATAGCTCCCACACACGCGTGTATTAAATCGGAATATAGATATGACCCAAGTATCAAAGATAACATTTTTTACGTAATGCAGTGTTGTCTCAGCGGATGACTGAAACAAGATGCACGACCAGTTTACGTACAACATTTTTGTTTCATAAAACCATTTTATACCATGGTATGGAAAATATGCATGAAATTATTTCATACTATAATACATTTGGCATTTATGTTTAACTAAATTCCGTTACAACCAAGTTAGCGATTTCTATATACTTGGATATCTTCCGCTACTCACTATTATTATTATTATTCAGCAGTTCTACCTTTACAGCGCGCCTTCACTTCACTACCGAGCGCAGCTCTGTGTGCCTTGGGTATGTGCTGTGATTTGTTGTGATGCTCTGATGGTTATTGTATGGAAAGTGTTCTGCGTAGGATGTGTGCAGTGCCTAGTAGTGCAATTTTCTGTATGTTATATGTGTTTGTAAGTCCTGTTGTTTTTGTTATGTATTTGTCTGAATATTTTTTTATCATGCCTAACGCACCTACTATGATAGAAATTGTTTCTGTTTTCAGGTTCCACATTCTAGTTATCTCTATTTCCAGGTCTTTGTATTTTGAGAGTTTCTCCATTTCTTTTAGAGACACGTTGTCATCTGCCGGTATTGATACATCAATTAGAAAGCATTTTTTTTCTTCATGATCTCTGACAACTATATCTGGTCTGTTGGCCTTAATTTCTCTATCTGTGTGTATCGGCATATCCCAGAGTATGGTTGCTTTCTCGTTTTCTGTGACCTTTTCTGGTGTGTGCCTATACCATCTTTTTTCTGTTGTTATTCCATAATGTTGGCATAGCTTCCAATGTATGTAGGTTCCAACTCTGTCATGTCTGTGAATATATTCCTCCTTAGCCAGGACTGGGCAGCTAGAGATAATATGATTTATTGTTTCTTGTCCATCTCCACATATTCTGCAGTTACTTGTTATATTTCTTTTCATTACATGTTTTTGGTAATTTCTGGTGGGGAGGCTTTGGTCTTGTGCTGCAATTAAAAATCCCTCTGTTTCTGCTTTGAGTCCTGAGCTTCTCAAACATTGCTGGGATTTTTCTTTGTCTATTTCTTTTGCGTTTAGTTTAGTGCAGTATTTACCATGAAGGGGCTTTTCTTGCCATCGTTTTATCATGGCTCGTTGCTGTTCTATTTTTAGTTTGGATTTCATTTGTTTTATAGCTTTTGTTGTTTCTTCATCATCTTCTTCTTCTTCTTTGTGTTTATTAGGTGGTATGATTTCTTGTTTTTATTTGTCAGCTTCCTTAAATACTGAGAACAGTTTTTTGTTTTGCTCGTGTTTTGCTGCTATCTGGATCAGTTTTCCTTCCTTCTGAAGTAGGTATTTTTGCAGTCCTATGGTGGTTATTTTATAGTAGTTTTCCAGCTGTATAAGGCCTCTACCACCTTCTATACGTTGTATATATAGTCTTTCTATGTCAGATTTTGGGTGATGCATCCTAGATCCTGTCAGTATTTTTCTTGTTTTCCTATCTATTTTGGACAGTTCATTTCGTGTCCAGTTAAGGATATTGTAGCTGTAACTTATAACTGGGACAGCTAAAGTGTTGATACCTATTATCTTGTTTTTAGCATTGAGCTCTGTTTTTAGTATTGATCTAACTCGTCTATAATATTCTTTTTTTATTTTCTCTTTCATTTGTGTGTGTTGTGTCTTATCTAGTTCATGGATTCCTAAGTATTTGTAAGTTTGGCTTTGGTCTAATTCTTTTATTTCATTGGTTTTATCTAGTGTGATGTTGTTACTCTTAACTAGTTTTCCTCTTTTCATGGTTACTTTAGCGCATTTTTCTAATCCAAATTTCATATCTATTTCTTTGGTAAATCCATGAACTGTCTTTAATAGTGTTTCCAGCTGTTTGTCATTTGCAGCGTATAGTTTTAGGTCATCCATATATAAAAGGTGGCTGATCGTTTTGCCGTAACATTTATATCCGCATCCAGTTCTATTTAGCATATCAGATAGAGGTGACAGTGCCAAGCAGAAAAGGAGTGGAGAGAGCGTGTCTACCTGGAATATTCCTCTTCTAATGGGGATGTCTTTGGTTTTCATGAGTCCCTCTTTTGTTTGGAGGTGTAGGACTGTTTGCCATTTATTCATAGAGTGCTCTATGAATTTTATGATTGTTGGTGCTACTTTGTTAATGGCTAGTGTTTCGAGGATCCATGTGTGGGGGATGCTATCAAACGCCTTTTTGTAGTCAATCCAAGCCATACTAAGGCCTTTCTTCTTTCTGTGGCTGTCTTCAGTTACGGCTTTATTAATCATTAGTTGATCTTTACAGCCATATGAGCCCTTGCGGCATCCTTTCTGCTCTTCTGGGAACAGTTTGTTTTCGTCCAGGTGTTTGTTCAGCCTTTGCGATATCACTGCAGTAAATGCCTTGAACATAGTAGGGAGACAGGTTAGTGGTCTGTAGTTTTCTGGTTTTGTTGTTTCATTTGATTTGGGAATTAAGATGGTTTTCCCCTTCGTGAGCCATTCAGGCATTGTCTCTGGCTCTGCTAGTATCCTGTTAAAGCTTTCAGCCAGCTTTTTGTGCATTCCTGTTAGATATTTCAACCAGAAGTTGGGGATCTTGTCATGCCCAGGTGCCTTCCAGTTGCTTAGTTTTTGCAGTGCATGGGTGACCTCTTCAGTTGTTATGGGGGTCCAAAGTTGTTCAGATGCCGAGTTTGTTATTTTCATACTCCTTTTTTTTGGCTGTTCGTTCGCCGACCATATTTCTCTCCAGAATTCTTCCAATTCTTCTGCCGTTGGTGCTGCAGTGATTTCTATTTTATTTTTGCCCAGTTCTTGGTAGAACTTTTTGGGGTCGGAGTTGAACTTTTTGTTCTGTTCAAAGAAGCGTTGGCGTTTCTCGTACCGGCGGATCCTTTGAGCTTTGGCAAGGATATCTTGCTTCAGCTTTTCTTTTATCTCCGGCAAATCTTTTTCTGTGATGTTATATTTGCGGAGCATTTTTGTTCTCTTTTTGTTGCTTAGTAGCGTTGCTTGTTTGCTGATTTCATTAAGAATCGACAGGTCTTTTCTATTTTTTTTATTTTGTTTTGGATGTTATTTATCCACAGGGCTTGTTTGGGTGGTGGTACTCCTGTTTGGGCGGGTTTGGGTGAGTATCCAGCTTCTTTTGTGGCTGCAGTGGCTGCTGCGTATATCAAGTCATTTAGTTCAGTGATATCACTTTTTTTTGTTTCAGTGGCTAGTTCAGTGACGGCTAGGTTTATGTTGTTTATAATTGGTGTTGTTATTGCGTTTATTTTTATTCTTGGGAGGTATTGTCGGTGGTCCATTTTGGGCTCTGTGGTTTTCAGTTCTTTGATTATTTTATTTTTTATATTATCATAATCATTAGGCTCCCCTTCGTTGTTTACATCGTGTTTGTTGGGAATGTTGCGTTTGTCTTCGTGTTTTACAGTTTCAGTGTTTATATTATTGGGCATTGTTGTGTGGCTTCTATCTACATTTTCCTGGTGTATTTTTTCTTTTAAATGTTCTATTTCTATTTCTGATATTTTTTTGGCTTTGAGAATGTATCTTCGTACGTTAGCTAATTTATTAGGGTTCATTGCTGTATCCAAGTCTATATCTCTATTATTTTCCTTCCATATTTTATATGTATGTGTTGTTGTATTTTCATTTTGTGGGTAGAGCATTGCTGTGAAGTATGCGTGTAAGATAGAAATGTATTCCTCACGTGTCCATTTACGTCTTTTGGGTTTTAATTGCGGGACATGAGGTACAACGTCCGGCCCATTATTTTGACGGTCGTCATTTTCGTAGGGTACCGGTCCGTTTATTTCTGTTGTCACATTATTTCGCACGTGTAGTTTTTCGTACATTCTTTGTTGTAGGTTTAATGTACGTACCGCTCGATTGTTATTCTTGGGTTGAATAGTATCAGTGGCATTTAATTTCTTCGTAGTTCCTTTATACATGGTGTTTGAGGTCGGGGATGATTGTGTTGTTCCACGCATGTTTACATGTGTTGTGTTAGAGGTGGAGATAATATCGAGTCAAAATACATCATTTCGTTTCGAAAATAGTAATAAATTTCAATTCGTATTACTTACTCGGATATAGTCCAATTCTTTGTTAGTAAATCTTTGGCTCCATAGGGTGTCCTTGTTTTCGATGTTTGTGGATAGATTTCGGAGCTCTGTATTTTCCTTCTTACATCTTAAACGTCCCCGGTGTCTCCTTACGTCCCCGGTGTCTCCTTACGTCCCCGGTGTCTCACTTACGTCCCCGGTGTCTCCTTATTATTATATTATTATTATTATTATTATTATTATTATTATTATTATTATTATTATTATTATTATTATTATTATATCATTATTATTATTATTATTTTTATTATTATTATCATTGTTATTATTATTATCATTGTTATTGTTATTGTTGTTGTTGTTGTTGTGTGAGAGAGCAGTGCATGCCATCAAAGTGACACTGGGATAAAATATATGAAGCCCATTATAACCATCATGACTACACGTTTGATAAGGGTAAACCAGGCACATGCATCACAACCATATCTGCGCGACATGATGATTTCATATCAAGATAAACAGCGCATAACTTTCCAGGTAGGGCCCAGTAAGAATTTACATCGGATCGAGTAGCCCATCCCATTCAAAATGTCGTTAACTAGGAGTTGTTTAAGGATGTTGAATGAAACATCCTTGTTTGTAGAGGTGAATTATTCAAAACCCAAAGAATTCTTCTCAATGCATGGCCTTGATAGTGCCCCACTACTTCTGCTCGTGATCAGAAATGCATATTTCGTCAGACACAAGCAACATTCTCAACTGGTTGAGGTCAAGCAACTGATAAACAAATCTGAGATGTTTTTGTTTCACTTTTAACACGTAATACAGAAATAGTGAAGATATGATATTGCTGTGGGCTCGCCCTAGGCAAGAAGTTAGAAATTTTTTCCCCATGATACTACATGGACCCTAAGTAAGGCATGTGTAAAATTTGAATGAAATTGGTTGTGTAGTTCTCAAGTTTTAGGGATTCACACAGACAGACAGACAGACAGTCATACAGACGCACATTCTCAGTTTTATATAGATATAGGAAAACTCCGTCGGTCACGACGACGAGTGCCCCAGCTGATACGACCAGCGGAACAGATTGCTCATGAAAGTAACGTGCAAGTGGCTGGACACTCCACAGTTACGTATACCTTTAACGTAGTCCTCGGAGAGATTCAACTGGCTCTTTGAAATACAACTACGACTCAATTTGCTAGCAACGTGAAATAAAGTGTGTTGCTAAATCACACAACACGTCCCCGGTAATTGAACTCATGGCCTTACGATTGTGGGCTGAAAGCTGTACGCACTAAATCACGCCCCTTCATATATGTATATATATATTCGAATTTCGTCCAGCAAAGCCCAAACTTCGAAGTCACAGTCAAGTACATTCTTGTTTAAGGATAATAACTTTGTACCCTACAAAAGTATAGTGTAACCCATAAGATATGATATTTCTTTATTATAACTGAGCAGAAAAAGCAATCGTTAATGTATATACATATTAAAAAAATACAAATATTAGAATATATATGCTCCACTTTACGAATAAAAGGACATTAGTATGCATGGGAATCGAACCCCAATCTCTTATTTTCGCAAAAATTGTGCAAACCTGTCAGTACATTTAGCTTATATGCTCTACCATTACATTTAGCTTATATGCCCTACTATTAGACTACTTTCTGTAGTCAATATATGGTGAAGGCTTATAATTCTGTTTACAAAATTCTGTTTCCTAATTCACGCAGAGTCCGCACGTTTACATGTGTGTGTGTGTGTGTGTGTGTCTGTGTCTGTGTATATATATATATATATATATATATACAAACACATAATATTTACATATATATATAAACACGTGTTTGTGAATTGGTGTGTGCGTATATATTCGTGTGTACGCGTACGTATGTATATATGAGAGAGAGAGAGAGAGATAGAGAGAGATAGAATTGAAGCTACGCCAAAATATATGCATTAAAATAACTATATATCTGAATCTTAAAAACTGCATGTTTTTTTTTTTTACAATGCAAGCCGGGCGCCAACCAAATGACATTCCAATTCCCCAGATATTATTGACCGACGAGATATAAATATAATGGGGAAAATCTAAAGAATTCACAATATGTTTATACTGTTGTTTTACATCAGATAACATAACACTATATCCTACTTAACGATGCATTCCTGATATATTAGATAAATATTATATTTACAGCTTTCAGTGTAAAGTTTTGTCGCTGTCAGGCATTGCAGTAGATTTTCTATGCACTGGCAGAAGAGATTTGAAATTTGTAACGTTTCGACCCGGCGGCGTACCACATCCTCAGTCGTGAGTACTTTCTTTTATCTCTCCTTTTACTTTTATTAGTCGTTCCACTGAGGCCATCCCGCGGCGCCGCTTTAAATATTTTTAAGTGGAATAAATAGACCCTATTACTATCGTCTTTATTACCGAAACGCAAAGTTAGGGGGATGAAAACACGCTAACACCAGTTGTTAAGCGGTAGTGGGGCACAAGCACAGTTACAAATACACACATGAACACACACACACACACACATATATTTTATAGATAGATTGTTAGATAGATACAGTTACAAAAAATTGGCGTCTACAAGAAGGAGTATTTTTTAATCACTACAATTGTTTCAGCGCAACGTAGTTCTCCAGACGTGTAGGTATTTGATTACGCAGCTGTTTTCCAGCATTATGAGATCTAGTAGTGTTTCCTCAGCCGATATGTAGAAATTGTCTCCGTAAATTTCAAATCCTCGGTTTCAAGAACATCTTCTCTGTCTGTCATGGCCTGAATTTAGTAGTAGTTACTGAGCTTGCTAGGGTGTGTTGCTGCTTAAGAACCGCTGGCAAACTGCTTTGAATGTTTAGAGATAGTGTGATAGTGATTCTGCCACTATTAAAATGGTTCCGTTTTAAAGTGATTGACATTTGATTTCTTTGTACTGTTGATTTGTAATCAAAACCGGTCCCTTTAAAACGGCAATCAATTTAACAGTAGCAGAATGTTCTTGAAACTGAGGATTTGGCATGTACGGACACAACATTTGCATATCGCCTGAGGAAACACAGCTAAATCTCATTATGTTGAGAAACACTTGCATAATCAAGTACCTGCTCACCTGGAGAACTACTTTGCGTTGAAACAATTATAGTGTTTAAAAAATAAATGTCCAAACGTAGACTCCAATTTTGTTCAATTATCTATTCACACACGACAGATGCCCAAATGCCAACGTGGGTAAAATCTGAAGGTGGACGAGATTTATACTGTACGCTACTATGTTCTAAATGGAAAATATCATAACTAATACGGGCATATGACGTAGTGGGTAAGAGCACGGGCTACTAACCCCAACATTCCGAGTTCAATTCCAGGCAGTGACCTGAATAATAATAATAATAATAATAATAATAATAATAACAACAACAACAACATCGAAAAATACCTTATGAATGAGAACCCAAGTTCGAAATTTTCCCCAAGACACCTGATGAAGGCTGGAGGGTATATTAACCAAAACGTTGTGTTAACGTTTATTTATATTCAGTGTAAGAAGACACGTGGCTGACAAGGCCAATGAAGAACAGGCGGGTAAGTCTGCTGTGGTTGCAGTTGCAATTCTACTCAGGATTTGATGACGTGGTGTTGCGGTTGTTCCTTCAGCGCTTTTTGTCCTCGTGAGCGGCCCTGCGGGTATTTTCGAAAGAGGAAACAGCATTCTTAGTAGTGAGACACCAGGCGTCACAATCTTCGGCCAGAGTGAACCACTGACTATGGTTAATATGACAGTCGTCGAGGGACATTTTCAAACCGCACTTGTATGTATATATACACACACACACACACACACATATATAGATATTTATATATGAACGCAAGAACTGTCCACGTGAGTCCAAATACTAGAATGTATGTTGGGAGATCGTGTTAGCCCGCTTGCGTTCCGACGGTTGATTTCTGTAGTTATTATCTGTGTATTTCGGTGATTTAAATAAGAATTTTTACTGTTATTCACAACAGGTACATATATGTCCTTTGATTAATCTTAATCCTTCAGCTATTTAACGCTTTTTGGGGGCCTGCAATCGCCTATATTATTGATTCTGTTATTATTGTCCTTAAATTGTTACACAAGATAATAACAGAGTCAATGGTATTTCGCAAATTATTTTTTCGTGCAGTATTTTTTTTTTCTCGTGACTAATTTGCTATTTATTGAAATTATTTTCACACTGGTGCCTGTCATGATTTCGGCGCAAAACGAACAGTTGCAACACAGACTTCAACACAACGGGTTGGAAGTCTCTATTATGGTAACGCGTGTTGAGTAACCTGAGGCTATTTTGCCAGTGCAGAAACCGGTCTACGTGAGTCCAAACACTTGAATGCACGCTGGGAGATTGTGTTAGCTCGTTTGCCTTCGGACGGTTGATTTGTGTAGTTATTATTGGGCGAATTAAATAAGAGTTTTGACTAATATTTCCAGCAGGTAGATATACTTAGTATGTCCTTTGATTAATTTTATATATGTATATATATATATATATATATATAATATATATATATAATATATATATATATATATATATATATATTATATATATATATATATATATATATATATATATATATATATATATATACATATTATATACATATATAGAGAGAGAGAGAAAGAGAGATACATACATACATATACAAATAATTATACAGACATATACAAAGATGTGCGTGTGTGTGCGCGCGCACACGTAAGTGTTAGCTTATCCAAGCGTGTATATTTATACACTAGTGGATATCTTCAATCTTGTGACTTTATATTTTGAAGAAGGTGAAGCAAGCTTATGAGTTTGCCGTCCATATCCACCTATCTTTCGATTACTAATAATTGTTGTTGTGACACCCTTCGGTCATAAATGACCATGGGATTGCACCTAGAAAGTTACCCTCCGAGGCACAAGTCTGGGCAAGGTTGTTTATGGAAGACCAGCAGTCGCCCACGCATACCAGCCTTCCCTCTCCACACCACCGATATTATCCAAGGGAAAGGCAAAGGCTGATAAAGTTTGGCACCAGTGACGTAATAGCTCATTTATTAACGTGCAAGTGGCTGAGCAATCCACAGACACGTGTACCCTTAACGTAGTTCTCGGGGAGATTATACGGGTATAACAGAAACTGGAAGAAAGAGGGAGAGTAAGTTGTGGTGAAAGAGTACAGCAGGGTTCACCACCACCCCCTGTCGGAGAATCGTGGAGCTCTAGGTGTTTTCGCTCAATAAATACTTACAATGCCCGGTCACGGAATCGAAACTGCGATCCTACGTCCGCGAGTCCGCTGCCCTAACCACTGGGCCATTGCGCCTCCACTGTTACTAATAATAATGCATTTATATTGTCATGACATTATTTCCATTCATGAAGTCTGGATAATATGCTAGAATACCTTAAAATTATCAACCATGGATACCAGTGATCTTTGGGATAATCGTATTTACTGCATCATTTCTCCAATTCTGTTATGTTTACGTTTCGGCTGGCGTTGAAAATTTAGAGACGTATCATTAGAATATGCATTCTCTAATAACATGTTTTCACTACCATGTAGCCACTCCTCGGTCGAAGTGTTTAGCAGATTTCTCTTTGAAAAACAAGAGTCAAGAACAATAATGGAAGGGGCTGAGAAAACAGATGATTGCACACACACACGCCCATGCACGCACACACACACAAACACATACATACGCGTGTGTATGTGAGTGTGTCTTTGTGTATGTGACTGTATGTGTCTGTGCGTCTGTGTGTGTGTCTGTGTGTGTGTGTGTGTGTGTAGGTGTAACATATTCCGTTTTTTCGCACTATTCTCTGTATGTATTAGTTACAATCAACGGGGCTTCGTGCCAGAACATTTTAATCAGAAATCCAAGCTGCACAAGTCAGATATAGTCAGTATGCTTAACTATTTGTGACAAAATCCCTAATTATAGCTGCAAATAAAACTATGTGTAAGAAATCGAATAAAATGCTGACAGGGTGTGTTGTTTTTAATTAAGCAAACTACAATAACTAAAGTTCATATAAATACGAAAATATCATCTACATATTTCCATTCATGAAGTCTGGCGAATATACTAGAATACCTTAAAATTATCAACCATGGATACCAGTGGCTGTGTGGTAAGTAACTTGATAACCAGCCACAAGGTTCCGGGTTCAGTCCCACTGCGTGGCATCTTGGGCAAGTGTCTTCTGCTATAGCCCCGGGCTATGACTGAAACATGTAAAAGAGTAAAAGAGTAAATATCAACAGCTGCCATTAAATTATTTGTTTTTGGACATAGAAGGCCCATAACAATACAAGCACCGGACGAATAGCACAGTTAATTTGCCTTTATTTGTTGTATTTTCTATATTTGCATTATTGATGCATTTGCATTAAGTATGATACTCAGATACCTATTTTAATCTTATACTTCTGATGCTCACAAGGGATATTATTCAACCGGGTGGCTAATTGTAATATTAGTAACCTTTTAATCACCGTTTTTCTTTGTCAGTAGCGACGAATTTTGTCTCATCATTGCAATGTGCAGAAAAATGCATGCTACTGACAAAGCACAAAAAGGCAGAAATGCTCCTATAACACTCACACCGCTACTGCTGTAATAGTGTCGTCTACCAATGATATGTTTGGTATTTTAAACTACTTTTATAAAGTTCTTAAGAGATTTTATCGCACGAAGTATACTTGCCTTTTCGCGATGTATCTGCTCTAAATATGATGAAGAAATGGCTTGTGTTGCCGACACAAACACGCACACACATGCATACACACACGCACACACACACATATAGTCGAGTGGGTGCTGAAAAGTACCTGACTTTAAGGGTATTGCGAAAGGCCTGTTTGAACGTCTGACTTCTTTTACAGGGCTGAGAAAACCTGAAGGGCGGCTTCAATAAATGTGTAAATTTGAGAGAGGAATATGTTAATATGTTCAATAAAAACATAGTTAACCGATCCTCCTCTATTTTCTTTTCCCCAAAAGCCAGGGAAGTTTCAACCACCTCCGCATAAATATACATATTAGACAAAATGTGATAACAAGGCCAAGGCTGTAAGATGGTTAAATAGAGGTAAATATTTCAGTTGGAAATAAGTGATTATTATGGAAAAGGATGAGATAGGGAATATAGAGGGAAAGAAGAGAATGATAGTAGAAATAAAATATATAAACATATTGTTGTTACAGTTCCATTATTCAAAGAAAGCGGTGTATAGAAGTGGTAAAAAAATTTACCTGTACATGGTATGTAAGTTCCAATAGTAGTTTATGTTTAGTTATTTCAAAGTTTGGAGCCGTGGATTCTATGTTGCTCATTCGAAAAGGGTTTTCTGGTGTAAATAAAATTTGAGTATGTACTGGCAATATTTGTGGACAGAGGGATTGTCAGTGCCTAAAACATCGAGCAAAGAATATAAGTAGCAATCATGATACCCACCACGAAGAAATGGTCAAGCTCAGTAACAATCTATTAAGCAACAACTACCCCCAAAAACATACTATCTACTCCAATTATGCAGAGAAGAGAGGGTGAAACCAATAAACTGTCTACAGTCTGTCTACCCTATGTGAAAGGCCTCTCCTAAAAGGTAGAAAAGATATGCGGCCCATATGACATCAGGACGGTATTCAAGAGTAATAGAATATTTCACAAATATCTCTGAGTAAAACCACAAATAGAAGAGAATATGACCAAAAACTGTGTGTACTCCATGCAGCTCTGGTAGGTTATAGAAAGGCGAAACATGCCCCCCCTTCAAAATAAGGGTAGGGGAAATTTTTACAAAGCTGTGGCACGAGGAGATAAATTGGGTATAGCTGATCATGTATGGAAAAATGGAGACCACGTTCCCCTGTGGGATGAAATTAAAACAATAGACAGAGAACACTATTGGAAAATATGAAAACTATGAGAAGCAGCACATATGCTAGGACACAATAATCTCCTCAACAGACCATGTGCAGATATGAATATCATATGGGAACCGGTATTAAGGAAGCATAGGAAAATATTAGATTTATAAGCCCTAAAATTCATTCCATAATTGCCCACGGGCATAATATGGTATAGTGGTTGAGAGCGCGAGCTACTAACCCCAACATAATAATAATAATAATAATAATAATAATAATAATAATAATAATAATAATAATAATAATATAATAATAATAATAACAACAATAATAATAATAACAATAACAATAATAATAATAGTAATAACATCGAAATATACCTTAGGAATGAGAACCCAGGTTCGAAATTTCCCCAAGGCATCTGATGAAGTCTGGAGGGTATATCAGCCGAAACGTGTGCTAACAACAAACAAGATGGGGACAAATATCTGCCAAATGTAAATAATGTACATATTTATATAACTGGAATTCCGATTCAAATGATTGTGCATACATCTTTCAACTTTTCGGTCTTTATAAAGACATTAATATTGATTGTAGAAGTCATGTAGAATTGTTAGTCGATCTGTTAGATAGAGATGACAAATCTTCCTCCTTCACATCACCCTCCACTATCTTGGAGATAATGTATTCATTGATACCTTCAGAAATATAATAAATGGTAACGGTGTAAATATATTTCATCCTATGTTTGGTCAATCATGATTCATTTGGGGATAAACAACAGCAATTATGCATGTGAATATTAAATAGAACATGTGCGTATAAATAAATGATAGCCTATATGTATGTGATAACCTATATATGTTTGTGTATATGTGTAATGTATGTATGTAGATGTCTACCCTTCTTTTTGTTTACATTATTATTCATTATTTATATGAACTCTCGCTTTGCACACGTATTTCACTTGCATATATGTAAATGTCATATTAATATAATTGCATCCTGACCTAGACGTCAGAATGAACGCACATCTAATTTATCATACTGCTCTCCTCTAAACAGAACTGATTTCTTTAATAACAACAGTATATAAACTGTAGATGCTTAATGACTAAGTATTGGTTTTATCTTCCTAATCCACCTACTAAATCGTTCAATCACTTGATACACTAATATAATCACTCACACATAGAACTGAAATCTTAAACAAAAATTAATGTATTTTCTTATTAAACTACGAACGTCATTTTGCCGGCATCAACGCAGTAAATATTGAGATGCTAAGGAAAGTCATTCTAATCCAATTTGATGTACATAGATATTCTAGTTATTTGTTGCTTAATGCTTAATCAAATATTTGAGGAATGTTAATCAGTATACCTTTTTAACTTGTATTTTGAAATAAACAAAGAAAAAATCATTATTAAATCTCTGAACGAGATGTAAACAGTAACCGCTCGACAATGTAAAGTATAATAGCCATCTCAATATGGCTAACCGCAAAGGATGGGTACTGTAGCTTTTAGCCCCAGGAGATCATCGTCTCCAGCTGGCTTTAGGCACACTATCTGTGCCCTTATGGTATTTGCAAAGGGAGGCCATCCCTTTCTCGTAAGCTTAAGTGATACGCACGGACTGCAGTTTCGAGGTTGTTGCCTCTTATCAACGGGCGGTAATCACTGGATTACGATGAAAGGGAAAGCCTGTATGCAACTATATGTGTTTTTCTAGTAACTTCCGTCACTGATTTCGAAAAACTGTCTGCAAGCATTATTAAATCTCTGAACGAGATGTAAACAGTAACCGCTCGACAATGTAAAGTATAATAGCCATCTCAATATGGCTAACCGCAAATGGGGGGGTACTGTAGCTTTTAGCCCCAGGAGGCCATCGTCTCCAGCTGGCTTTAGGCACACTATATGTGCTCTTATGGTATTTGCAAAGGGAGGCCATCCCTTTCTCGTAAGCCTAAGTGATACGCACGGACTGCAGTTTCGAGGTTGTTGCCTCTTGTCAACGGGCGGTAATCACCGGATTACGATGAAAGGGGGTTGACAATAAACCAAACGCTGTTAAAATTCCAAAATATCTTGTTCCCCTTCCTAACGCTAAGTCAACATTTTGTTCTTTTGTAGTGGCTAATATACAATACCAAATATGTTAATTCACACTTCTTTCACTATATAACTGTTGTCCAGTCTTATCAGAACTACTATTTTTACATATATCAACCTAAAACAAATAGTAAACTATAAATTTGACCACACTGCACTTATACTGCAGAGGGAAACTCAGAATGGTTAAATTAACTTTTGGTATCATGAGCAGACCAATACAAATTACACTACACCCGTATTTAGTGTTTCAGGAAATGACAGTAAGAATTTTTTTTCTCGGAGTAAAGCTTTTGATTTGGAATTCTCTATTGTAAACCGTTCTTCACGGATAGATAATTACAGGACTAATTTCTGTCGTTAGCACCAAAACTGAAGAGGATGGTTCAGGAATTTTCTCTGGCAAAGTAGTGAAAATAGTAGTCAATGATTTCTTCACTGTTAATTGCGTAGCTTTCATAAGATTACAGCAGCGTGAATTATTTATATAAACATATACACATATGTATGTGTTATATATATTTACATATATTCGTTTCAAATTTTGGGAAAAGACCACCAATTGAGGGGGAGGGAGTCAATTACATCAACCCCGAAAGAATGGATGGCAAAGTCAATCTCGGTGAAATTTGAACTTAAAGCCGGACTAAATGCTGCTGAGAATTTTGACCAGCTGTTTAAAGATCGTGTCAGCTAGATGTTTTATATATATCTTGTATATCTATATTTATACATTCAATATATATGTATACGTATGTGTGCATGTATGTATTTATGTATGCAAGTACGAATGTATATTTGTATGTATATATGTATGTATGTATGTATGTATGTATGTATCTGAATTTTGCCCCGGGCTAATGCTTTGACAAAATAAATATAGGCAATTGAGCATGTTGTGAAGCTAAATTTTAACAAATACATTTCTATTTCATTTGAGAGAGAAGAGAATGCGTATTTTAGAGGTTGTAAACGGTAGTGCATCCACCTAATAAACAATGGATTTGATTCTTGACTGAGGTAATATGTAGATGCTTGTCACTTTTCACCTGAGTTAATAAGCTCTAATATATTAATAATTGTATATCTATTTGCATGTCACATCAGCCACGTTGTTCTAAAACGACATGCAGAGATTATCACGCGTACATTTGTATTAACTTAATTAGCTTTATATGTATATAATTGCTGTAATGTGTGAAAATATTTCCCATAAGTTTTAACATTTTATCAGTCAATCAATCACACGAATTGTTTTCCTGTATGACAGATTAATTAGGTGTGAAGAAACAAAACAGAGAGATTTGTATGAATTTGTTTCCTCTCATCTAAATTGATATATATCCTGTACAATTGCGTTTTCAACATAATGATATAACGATTAAATCAATGTTGATAGCTAGTTCTTATCAATTCCTGAGATAGCTCAAGCAGAAAATTGTCAGTATTATCCTTAAGGAATATTCTACACGTAACAATTCATAAATACCATTAAGATGACAGAATATTCAGAAATTGTGAAATTGAAAATTATAAATTATAACTTCAAGTCATATTTTAGCAGTTAAATTATGAGAAGTTTATAGGATTGTGGTTGATGCTTTTCGTTTTCACTGGGTTTCGTATTTGTCAATGCACTCACCTATTTATTCACAATATACCTATACTTGCCAAAGATATTTTCCATTGAAGATGAGAAATGTTTCGCCATTAATTCCAAGTTGAAATCGCCGGCTGTTAGCGTCTATTGAGTTCACCAGCAGTCAATATGAAAATAGAAAAGAAAACTGTTTAACCCTTAAGATCAAAACAGTAATTTATGTTCTTCGCTTATGTATATATATAATTAAATATTGACCATTTTTTCTTTCAGTGTTACGTTCCAACAGAATTTTATACAATTTCATTTCGCTCTTTCTGTTAAATAGTTTGCTGTTTCTGTTCCACGTGGTCAACGGCTTGCTATAAATACCAGTTGCATTTCCTTCAAACTGTACCAAATCATCATAAAGAAATTATAGGACATTAGATAATTATAGAATACTCTGGAATAAGATCGCTGACATACATCCCAACGAACCCAGGGCACATAAACCTTCAGCTCTTTAGCGGCTCATCTAAGAAAAGGTAACTCCATAATATTCCGCATCCTGATAACTACTTAATGGCATTCTTGTTGCACCAAACCGATACAAGATTGGAGAACGAGCGAATGGTACTGACTCTACACAAAACAATGTCCACCATAATAATAAACCTCTACTGCTTTGGCAAGTAATTTATTGAGCCTTTAGAAAGGCTAAGGAAGTAATCATCTACAGAGAATCTTGAGCAGACGTGTACAACAATATTTAATCAATATCTGGCTTCCTCTGCGGTTCCATAGATGATGCAAACGGAATTACGTTTTTTCCTTTCGTGATTGGAGAGGTGGTAAGTATATTTGAGACCAGGCCTTTGCTTCTGGAAACAGCCACGACACGGTAGAAGTGGTGAAGTTACTATCTGTTCAGAATCGTCGACCACAGCGAAAACCGCCAACCAGATAAGAAATGGGTTAGTTATAGATGAAATTTATCAACATGGTTTGCTTGATAAAATGTGACCTTGGCTAGGAAACTAAAACACCTCGTTATATTCTAAACGTTCTTTCTATCCAAAAACAACACTTAATTTTGAGCAAAAATGAAGTGGTGAGTGCATGTATGTTAAGTGTTTACTTCTAAGAGTATACCATAGATTTTCAATTGTATTCATTGCAAATATTAAAAACTTTTTGAGCAGAAATGTTCACACCTTCTATACTTGGTCTAACAGTAAGAGTGTTTAAAATGTTATTTATATTAATTACGACTCTAACACAAATTCAAATTTTCAGGGGCAAGTTTTTCAGTAGAATTAGAACTCAAAATTGTTCGGATCGAAACGAAACAAAATAATGTCCTCTATTGTTGCCGTTTAATTTTCGATTTCATTAACATTTATTTGGGTGTTTTTTATCATCTATTTCATTAAACACTTGGAATCCTCTGTGTTTGCATGATATGTTACGTCTGTTACTCAGAAAATCCAAACTGTCATATTCTACAAATTAAATATGCCTTTGATCATAGAACTACAAAATCAAGGTTGACATAAAGTCAATCGACAGCAAGATTTACGTATTAGCCTTCGCTCAAAATCTTTTTATATCCCAATTTATTCACATATGCAACATCTATAATTTCTCAGTGGGTTTTCAGAAACGTACGCAACATTATCAATGCTAAAAGTCGTACTCTAATTATTACAGGATTATAACAACCTTTAAATTTGTTAAAGTATCTACTCCAAGTTCCATGGAATCGAATAATGAGTATATAGGTTTGTAATAATTTGCCGAAATCGTTTAATTCCAGGGACAGTCATATATATGGCTTGAATCGTTTATTGAGGTTCCCAAGCGATAGTTATAACTTACCATTTAGAATCATATTAACATATTAATAACTCTTCCTAATTTAGGGACCATGCCATCAACCATGAAAGGAGTGAGGGCTAAGTCAACAATTTCGACACAATTAATTTTCTTACAATATTCCTGGAAAGGATGAAAGGTAAGGTTAACCCTAACAGGATTTGAACTCAGAACGTCATAACATGCCAGAAGAAATACCTCAAAGCCTTTTTCCGATGTTCCAACGATTCTACCGGCTTCCAATAGAATAATAATACTTTCGAATTTTGTACATGGTCCTCACTTTTTTTTAAAGTAGAGGTAACTTTTATTTATTTTATCTACTCTGAAAAGACGAAAGGAAAAGTCGACTACGGCAGAATTTGAGCTGAGAATGTAAAGAATAGGAACCAATGCCGTTAAGCACTTTGTCTGACGCGCTAACAGTTTTATCAGCCCGCTGCTTTATCAATAGATTTATAATGCCGTACTGTGCCTAATACTTTAAAACTTAGGTCAACTCTCGAGAAGAAAGACAAGAATAAACACAGTAAAAAATTTATCTACTCACTCAAGTACTTCCGTTAACGTATCAAAGAGCTCTTAGGTCTCTCTAAATATCTAAAGACTACTGTTTATATTGCTAAATAATGTGCTACCGACCTCCGCCCACGAAACAACCGAAATGTTGCATGAAGTGTGTGTATCTGCGTATGCCCCTATGTGTGCAAATGCCCCGCCATAATTGAATAGAAGTCCTGTTTCTGGTCGGCCAATGCTCGTCCAATAATCTTGCTTTAACACAATAAATATTAATTGGTATAAAGAGCTTAACATTTCTAAAAGTATATACGCGATGCTATTTGAAGAAATTTTAATATTTTCTAATCCCTCAAAGTGACCTTAGCACGTTCTAGACCCGTTTATTCTTTGACTGTTACTCAGAACAAGACTCCTAGTAAACACAACCATATATAACTGCCTTAATATCATATTCTTGCAAATCTGAATATTCCCATTTCAATAACATTTTTGATTTGATGTCATATGAAATTAATATTTTAGATCTCTTGTGGCCCATATTTGTATAATATATCAAATGCACATCGTATTTTTTTTATTTATCCTTATTTTCAATCATTTTATCCTTTGTAAAATGCATCTTTCTCTTCTTGTTTAATTATTTAAATCCTTTGCATTCTCAATGCGTATTTACTTATCGTTCATTTCGTTTGCAATATTCTTGTCACTTCTCTTATTATATTTGACTATATATGTATGCATGCAATATAGCTTATCATCAGCAGCATCCTCATCATTTCATCATC
Organism: Octopus sinensis; assembly: GCF_006345805.1. Classification (NCBI taxonomy): domain Eukaryota; kingdom Metazoa; phylum Mollusca; class Cephalopoda; order Octopoda; family Octopodidae; genus Octopus; species Octopus sinensis. The sequence continues at coordinate 16,726,553 of NC_043004.1, forward strand.
ATCATCAGCAGCAGCAGCAGCATTTTTATTATCATTATTATTATTATTATTATTATTATTATTATTATTATTATTATTATTATTACTATTATTATTGTTATTATTATTATTAACATCATCATTGTTATTATTATATTCATAAATACAATTCATATGTTTGTACGTGCGTATATGCGTGTGTCATATCTTGATATTCTGATAAATAAATGAATTATACATTTTTAATGATTTTTTAGTCTGTTGCTATTAAATTCCTTTCATTTCAAAGAAATATTCCAAAAATCTTATTGAATACTTCGAAAGAGAAAACAGCAAAGCAAAGAAGAAAATAACAAAAGGAAATGAAAGTAAATCTGAAAAATATTCTCCTACATTAAATTTGCATCGATGCTACGAATGCGTTCAGATATTGGTTGTGGTGCCTATTGTTATAGAGCATTGCATTTCTTCAATCATGTTTTACTCTTAGTGCCAAAAGTCAGTCATGTGTATTTTGCAGCCAACTCTTGGACGAAACTGTTCACATCTGCTTTAGCGACATCGATAAACGTCTAACTAATCCGAGATTAATTCTAGTTACGCTAAAATAAGCTCTTTAAACATTTGCCAATACTCTACGAGAATTGAAAGATAGATATTTCCAGTTGAATAATCAGATCTCTGCGTGTGATCTGCTGAGCACTGAAGCACACTTAGCTTGATAACATTTCATTGTATTTGTTCAGTTACATTTCTATTTTTCAAATCATCTTCGTCTTGTTATATTTGTTTTATTCTTTGCGTTATTTTCTCTCTCTTTACGCTTCAACTAATAGCATTTTTTATTTATTTATTTATTTAATTCTTTCTTTAGTCTGGCGAGCAAATTGTTTATCGTTAGTTAACCATCACAATGCTATATCACAAAGCTCTTCAAGACATCTGGCTTTGGTCCAAGCATCTCTGAAAGATGTTATATTTAACTTAAATAAGTTGAGAGTTGATGTACTGAATAATATATACAAAACATTCTGAATGCATTAAAATTTCTATTTTAGTCAGAAAAAAGCAAAAAAACATAATAATAGAGAAGCTCAAAGACAAAGGGAGATCATTTCAAGAAATTCCATATTCATTCCTTGAAATTAATGTACATGCTTAGAGCAAATTTGTTATCTGTTTTCAGGTACGGACATGTTTGGATCTTTCTGGGCCCAATCATCAGTGCATAGTCGTCGTCATCGGCTTGTCCCTCGAATACGAAGGTTGATTTCTCTTCATGGACGAATATTTCAACCATTAATGCCGATGGCGAATGTGGATAAAGAGGCCGATTCTAGCGTACCACACGGGATTGCATTAGTCACAAGTGAAAGTTGGAGTCGGTCGTGGTTGCTGCTGTCTGGTATTTCGTTGCTGTTGTTCTTCCGCCTCCTCCTCTTTTTTCATCCTTTCTCTTTCAAACAATATCTGTAGATGATTTTTTAAAAGTATTTTGCAACGAAATATTTATTTATTGATTGATTTCAAGAATCTTATCGATAAAGCATACTAGCTTCGTTTTACTTTATCTCTTTTTCACTTTCCTTAGTAATCGTTGGGATTCTGTCAGAATTTTTTAAGATGTTATAAATGTAAAGATTGCCTGCAACATATAAATGTCGATTTAGCAAACAATTATTTGTAGTTATACCGTGCTTACAATATGCAGTTGCCATACACCCTCAGATGAATTAAATGAGGTGTGTCTAATTTCACCACTAATGGGATTTATCTGCTCATTATTCTGCACGTTACAAAAAAAATATAATACAAATATTTTTGCATTGAAATGGAAAACATTCATGAGATAGTTTAATTATAATTTTGATTAAACAGCCCAGGAAATGAGAGAAATTATAGTAAAAATAGAAATAATCTGTTTAGGGTGCTTGAGCTGACATGCGTATCGTAGTTCCGAGGATATGTGAAGCGTGAAGAAAAGTTATAGAATCCAAGGAAATTAAAATGGTTCTTTTAGGCTTAAATTACTTGAAAAAGTTTAAATACAGGATATGTTTGTGTGAGGTGAGGCAAAACAAATTTTAAAGTTTTGGGGCAGTACTCATGAACAGGAATTAATATAGAATTAACCTTACTCTTTCTCACAACGAAACCATATTTGTTTATTACAATACTTAACAATTAAAGTAAATACACTAAAGTATGCAGTAGCTGTCTCGTGAAGAGATTTGCTTAAGTTTGCTGATATTCAGAGGCAGTCTTGTCGTGACCATCATGACATTTTCAAACATATTTAATTTATCTGGTGCCATATTATACAATACGTCCGTTCATTGATGGCATCGTCTTATTTTAATGAAGTTAGGCTGCTATTTCTAGTTTTATAGAACTGCCATAGAAAATTTCACTGAAGAAACCTCAATTAACAATGTTTTAATTAATAATACTTTAATGATATAATAATGATTGAGAGAAACTTCAAAAGCAACTTCTATAACAAGACCGAGGTCTCCCGATACGAAGATAAAAAGAACACCAAGACTCATTTAAGCTACATTTAGCAATAGACATACAAGGGAAATAAGTTTAACGTATTTTAAGATATATTGATCAAAACAAAACTTATATCGATGCTTTTATGATTTGCAGTGAAGTTATTACAAAGTGACATCGTAGTTCAGATAAATGACGTAGAAGAATGAGGGATGGAGAAAATAAGGTAAGGGCGGACAACGATGACAGTGATAAAAATAATAGTAATTAAAGGTGAGAGGCAAGGTTGTAAAAATGAAGCATAGATATCAATTGGAAGTGACTCGAAAGAGGGACCCCGTTGTGTAGTGGAAGAAGAGGAAGAACAAAGTGAAACAGAAAAGAAATAAGCAGTTGTTGCGGACCTGTAAGATGTATTGGGAGAGGAAGCCCGATGATTACATAGCATACATGCAAACACATGTTTCTGCAGTTTTAGTTGTATGCACATTTCCCAACTTCAGTCACGGCGTATATATGTACATATATACGTGTATTTATGTGGAGCGGGGGGACGGTACGTTAAAGATGGACTCATGTTATCACTCGATAAAAATGGAATATTAAATGATGTCTGCAGTATTTATAAGTACCTGTATCTACTAACAGGGAAGCTAGAAGTATTGGATTGTCCGGAAAGTTCGTGCCGATTTATTGTAGCTTACGTTTCAACTTATTTTAGAACATGGTTGAGTTCATAACGTAGGATTTGACTGTATCTTCATTTAGAGCACAGTTTAAGCTATCTTTTCGTGGACGAAGGTTTATGTTCCTATAAACTGTGTTAATTCTGTAACCCTTTCAAATGGTAGATATGAAAGTTCATTTTTGGCACTTGATGCTTTGGGAACCGGACAAAAATTGCTGCAGCTCGGCTGGGATGTGTTACCCCACCCTCCACATTCACCACATATTGCTCCTTCGGATTTCCACTTATTCAGATCTCTGCAGAATAGTGTTAATGGTAAAAATTTCAATTCCTTGGATGACGTAAAAAGATACCTTGATGAATTCTTTGCCTTAAAACTATCTCAATTCTGGGAAGAGGGTATTTTCAAGTTAAAGGGAAGATGTAAACGCATTTTGCAACAAAATGCTTCACATTTGGTTGATTAAAAATGCAATTTAAAGTATTTATTGACCTTTTTCTTTCCTTTAAAAATCGGCACGAACTTTCCAGACAACACAACACATTTCAAGAAATATTTGACCTTGAAATTTATGATCTATTGATATATACATAGAGAGAAAATTGTCGTTATTTTTGTTGTTGGTGTTGCTCTTGTTTTGTTTTTTTGTTTTTTTTTTTGTTGCTGCTTATCCCCAAATCAGCCATGATTGAAGAAAGTCCCGATTAATATCGTTCCACCAGTGGCGATCACACCGTTATTTTATTCGTTTCATTGATAGTGAATCTACTATTTGTTTCAGCCATAATGAGTTTATCATTATTCAATATATCATTTCTGGTTTTTAAAACAATATGTTTTTTAATTTGAAGTGCATTCGGTTCCTACATCGTGCAGAACGAACGATCGCCTGGACGCCGAATCGGATTGACTCCATGAAAAATATCTTCAGTTGAGATCACATGTTATATGTTTTATATCACCAAATATTTGTGGTGAGTATTTATAAATACACTTTGGTTATTTTTTTATCTGCATGAGCTAATGAGAATTACGATTTACAAGTTCTTTCTTAACTCCTATAGCGCTTAGATTCATTATTTCTCATATATCTCTATTTATTCATTTTGTTTAGGACAACTGTGCCAATCACCTTATCATAACCTTCATGATTCTAATGGTCTGTGCTGTGAGAATAACTCGTGTGGTACCTAATTTGTTACATAGCATCGTTTTAAGTATGTCTCGCTGCGGGTGGTGCCAGCTGATCTAATCATCTTCTGGATCACGTGGATGCATGTTAATGCTCATTGCTACATCACACCTTGCAAAGATAATTGGAAAATGTTCACATTAACACAGACTTTATTATGAAATAAGCTATGATTAAAATGCTTATGCATGCTGTGTAGATGTTCTATACTTTCACAGCATATCTTCGCTGAAGGCTTGTACATGAATAAATGCTGATTGTTATAACACACAGTGAGTATTAAAACAGTTTATAGTTGTGAATAACACAGCCACCGTACTACCTGTTATTCTTCTTAAGATAATCTACTTCTGAATTCCTATAGCTTGAGGAGCTTTCTTTTTTAATCTGTATTTTGAAATTACATGTAGCATGTTTTGTATATTTTTATATTGGCTTTGTTTCGAGTGTAGAATGTCTCTGAAAGAAATTCCAACGCAGCTTATATTTTACGACTACTGCTACAACTATTATTATTATAAGTACCACCACCACCACCACACCTACTACTACTAATACTACTTTCATTATTCTTATTCTTATTATTTGTGCTTTATGAAAAATATGTATAATTTGTTTTTAAATCAAGAATAGGAAACATCTTCGAAAACATGCTTTAAAATATTTACAGTAAAATTGTTCAGTTTTAACAAATAAGTCCGCGATTTAAAAAACGTTGCGTGAGAAAGCTGTAGCAATACTTTTCTGATCTTAGTATTGTTATTTCGTAGAAAGTGGATATGCCTATCCTAATAAATAACAATAGAAGTTGTGTATAAACAGCTGAGCATTGTTTGAGTTATACCAATTACAAATGAAGAGTTAGAAATATTCCTTATCAGCCATAATGTGTTTAGTTTCACAGCGTAATTCCTTACATTATCAGCTTGCTTCTGTACAATATGATAATCATTTAATACCGTTTTGTATACAACTATCGATATATCGAGGAATGTAACGATGAGAGGTTTTATTATGTGCTATCAACTGGTCTGGCATTCCATAGTATTTCTGCCTTGTAATTTTTCAAGATAAATGGAACATAAAAATTAAACAAACAGACGATAGACCGCGGAAAGCACGAGCACGAGCAACGATGTTCCCGGGACGACATCGGCCAACAGGGAGCATCAGGCTGCAAGATTCCGTAGTGTGCTCACGGGCAGAAGCAGAGGTGGTTGCCGGCACAGATTGTATTAGTAAACACATGTCCAAGGATCGGGCGATCGAGACTACTATACTCAAATTCAGCCACTTGTCTCCACTGTTTGACTCACGTTCGTAACTTTCAACCGACTTTGAGCTTAAAATAAATCGATGGCTTTTTTATACTTCAGCGGACAAAGCGTGTTCTGATCTGTTGGCACGGTTTAAGTAACGGCGTTTTCGTTAGGTGGTAGATATGAGCACCGATCAACAAACAATTTGTTCCCTGAAAGTATAAAGAAAGCGAGAAGCTTGATTTTGTCTCAAAGATGTAGTTGTTTTAACTTGCGATGCGGCAAAAGACACCAACAGAATAAGTAGTAGACTTTAAAGGTCTAATTACTGGCATTGTTTTGTTCTACTACACTCTTGAAGGCGGCGCACCAGTATGACCGCAGTCCAATAACCGAAACAAACAAAACATGCAACACTGCTTACATTAGACATCGTATTTCAGAAGTACTGGGAAATATGGAGGGATATTTTGATATACTAAGTACCTTGAATATGGGTAAAATTAAAAATAATAGTTGGTTTGGGGATTTGGTTTGCAAGATTCTTTATATGAGTTCATGTGTTGAAGCATATTCTGTTGTGTCTGGGGAGAGTTATTTTCTTTTTGTGCCTTATAATTTAACACACCCACCGGTAACATTTCCACTTATTTCTTATTTTTATTTTCCTAAAATCTTTGTTGCATCTTGCAACCTTTTCAATAGTCAAAACTACTGAAAAGATTGCAAGACGAAACGAAAATTTTAGGAAACTAAAAATAAGTGGAAATTTTACCGGTGAGTGTGTTAAATTATAAGGCACAAAAAATAAAATAATAGCTCATAGGTCATTAAGTAAAGGAGCCTTTGGCCGGACTGTTACATAAAATGAGGAAAAAATTAGTAAATCGAAGTAAGATTACGTCATAAGACGCACTTCTATATCGGTGAATGCTCGACAAACTTTAAGGCGAGACTAACAAACCGTTTAATTTCGTTTAAAGGTTGTGGGGAAATTCAGAACACTATGGCGAAATGCAGAACATTAGCTTAAGTGCGTTCGTCTGGTCCCATACAGATAGAAACGCAGGGTTTAGTATAGAATGGGAAATAATTAGCGTCGCTGCACCTCATGCAACAGGAAGAAAAAGGTAAAATTCGTGCATAGAGAAAATATTCCATATTTTTACAGCTAAGCACCAGTTCCTTAACAGTAGAGAAGAACAAGCTTTAAGATGTTTGCACCTAGATGGGAAGACTTTCAAATACTTCCAGGCAAACGATGCATAAGTTAGTATCCTACATGTAAATAGGAGGTCCCTGGGTTTGCAGGGAAATAAATTGATAATATCTAGTTTGAATTTCAAGCAGCAATCGGTATTCTCATTAAATTAAACTACCTTTTTATAAATTACTAGCAGTATCGCCCGGCGTTGCTCGGGTTTGTAAGGGAAATAACTATATAAGCATTTTTAGAGAGTTACTTCCTTTATAGATGCCAATTTGGGCTTTCTTAGCCATTTCTGTTTTGGTGTTTTCAAGCCATGAAGTCGTTGTTCTAAAAGAACGCTGGTCTCCTTGACAACGCATTACGACGTTGATTTCCTTAAACTCCCTTCCCCACAGCTTCACGAGGGAGGGAAGAAGGGGGAGAAGCAAACACAGGTGCAGGCGTGAGCGTGGACGCCAACTCCGCCGCCATCGACACACGAAAAATTATGCATTAAAATGGAATAAAAAATGATGTTAAATTATTTTTAAAATCGTAGACTCATCGTAGACGCGCGCTAATAGCCAGACGGGCTTGATATTAATCACGACTATAAGATACCCGAATTTGGTTAAACTGCACCGCAAAATGTGGGAGGAGTTAGGAATCTAAATCGTAGGAGACAGACACTCACACAACTACAGTTTTATATATATAGATAGCAAAGCGTTTATGATGTAGAAACAGTATATAATTCAAAAGCGCGATTATGCAGAGAAAATTTTGGATTACTTCATAAAAATTCCTTCATACAATGTATATTTAATTCAGTTTAGAAGAATTTAATTTAATTTGATTTAATTTCATCTAGTAGTTAGCTCTTATACAAAACATCGGAAAATCACAAACTCGTAAACCAACAAGAAATACAGTTTAACCTACATTCGAACTTAAACGTAACGTCGTGATGTGGCCAGCCACGTTGCAATTTTTATCTCTATATCAAGTTTTCAATTCTCCTCATCTTCTTTTGTCTCTCAAAAAACATAGTAACCGAGCAAAATAAATTTTGCCATGCATAAACAATCAATTTGCGTCGGAGCACATCTGCGGACTGTCGTCGAATAAAATTGCATAATCGAAAATACGTAGATGCAAATGCAAGTGCTAATTCTCTATGCAGCAGAAACATGTAACGATCATATATAAACAAGATATGCTGTATTATTGACTGTCAAAATAAACAATATTCAGGTGTTCTAAACTCTATACTCACTATAATTGTCTTTATATATATGTGTGTGTGTCTTTGTCTCTGTGTGTGTCTTTGTCTGTGTGTGTGTGTGTGTGGTGTGGGTGTGGGTGTGTGTGTGTGAGTGTGTGTGTGTGTTTGTGTCCTTTAAGTTCGTTTGCGGGAAATGTTTTGATTATTCAAATATAAGCACCTGTTCCATTATGCTACAGCCGAATGATCGACATCTGACGATACCAGGTTTGTGGAGTTACACTGATATAATAAGAAGAAGAAGAACAACAACAACAAGAGTAATAATAATAATAATAATAATAATAATAATAATAATAATAATAATAATATTTCGTTCAACATCCTTAAAAAACCCTTATTCAGGGACCTTTTGAGCGGAATGGGTTACTCGACCAGAAGGAAATTCTAACTGGGCCCCACCTGCAAGGTTATATGCTGTTTATTTTTATATGAGATCACCATATCGCGCACATATGGTTGTGATGCATGAGCCTAGTGTACCCTTATCAGACAGGTAGTCATGATGGGTATACTGGGCTTCGTATAATTTACCCCAGTGTCACTTTGATGGCACGCACTACTTCCTCACTCAATAATAATAATAATCCTTGGAGGGAATATTTTAATACATCGCAACGCGCGTTTCCACGATTCATGTTTCCCATGAATACGGACTATGATCGTCATAAACAAGCGACTTATGGAAACGGGCGTATCGATGCATTAAAGCATGTATAAACTTCATCCAAGGATTATTATTATTATTATTATTATTATTATTATTATTATTGTTGTTGTTATTATTATAATTATTATTATTACTATATATATATGCATATGTATATGTATGTATGTATGTATTTATGTATGCGTGTATGTATGTATTTATGTATGCATGTATGTGTGCATATGTGTCATACAACCTCAAAGATTTGCAACGTGTAAATGCAGAGGTATTCAAATTTTTACTACATGAAGCCACATCGAGGCAGGAGGTCTCTGTCTATCTCACTGCTTCATCACAAAGAGTGCAGAAAAGAAACGTAGACACACTATAAGACGAAGTTCCAGACGAAGTTCAACCTCCGGCTGAAACCGCTAAATGATAAAAGAATGTTTGTTTATGTGTGTATGTATGTATGTAAGAGTAATAACGATACGTTAGCTTTTTTCTTTGATAGTCACAGACATAAACAGGAGGGAAAATATAGCATTTCTATGTAAAAGGGTACATGTATAATGGAAGTATTGATTTTACTGCGCAGAGCGTTTTTCTTGATTATTTATCTACGTTCATGTTATATAAATAAGTGTTATTTATTGCGACATACTTCTACCTTAAAGTACAACATTTGTTATCCGTTGGTAGCTGGCTTAATAGTTTTCTACATTTTTTTGGCAATATTTTCTGTCTACATTTTTGTCTATGAAAGCCAGTCACTATTATTATGTAGTATGTGATATGTACATGTTCCTGCGTTTACTATCGCTTAATGCATAGTGGTCGAAACCTGCAACGATTCCATATATATGTGTGTGTGTGTGAAAGTATGTAAGTATGTACATATGTGTGTGTGTGTGTGTGTGTATGTGTATGTGTGTATGGGTGAACAAACGGAAGAAAGCAGCACTTACCGCGTCTATTTGGAAAAGTAAATATTTGGGGAGAAATTGATTCAGGCTTAAAGATACATAGACGTAGAACACGTCCGCGTCGTCAGATGTACGAATGTAGAGCTGAAAGAATTTGAACGAAATTTTTTAATGGCTTTTAGATGAGGGTATTTGGACCCTAATGCATACATACATACATACATACATATATATATACATATATATATATATATATATATATATATATATATATATATATATATATCTATATATATATATATATATATATATATATAAAACATTATTGGTGAATTGAAGAAATGGAGCTGAACGCAGATTGAACAGAAATCATTTTATTTCATTCTACACGTGTTTCGAAAGGCACAAATTACCAAAATCCGATTGAAGGTATTTTGTGCCTTTCGAAACACGTGTAGAATGAAATAAAATGATTTCTGTTCAATCTGCGTTCAGCTCCATTTCTTCAATTCACCAATAATGTTTTAATTTCAATTATCCGCACCAACGCACGGTTGCAACGCCAGATGGTAGTACCTCCAACCGTGCTGTTTACTGCTGTGATTTTTGCTACTAAGGTATCGGTTAAACTTTTGATTAATCTACTACAAGATTATTCATCTTTCTATTTCACATAATATATATATATATATATATATATATATAATATATATATATATATATATATATATATATATATAATATTATTATTAGGGAGTATATCTCCAAACTTACAGGGAAAAATTCAAATTAGTATTAAATCAAATTTCACAATATAAACATATAATATATAAAGTAGAGATAAACCACTATTATGCAATTCAAACAATGATTTGGTTTATGTCTATCGTTGTTTGAATTGCATAATAGGGGTTTTTCTCTAATTTTTATATTATATATATATAATTTATAAATTATATATATAATTATATTAAAGAGAATGGATTACCTGCTTCAACATGCTAGATTTAGATACCAGATGGTTCTAAAACCGCTTTACTACTTCAGCACAGGTCGTAAACGAACAGATAATGAATACTAAGATTTTTCGGTTAATTGTGTATCAAATGATTTCGTGCTACATGTTATGAAATACAACCTGCTATCGTCAGCACAATAGTCCTAAGCATATTCATGCAAATATTTATAGATAGGTCCAGGAGTGGTTGTGTGGTAAGTAGCTTGCTTACCAACCACATGGTTCCGGGTTCATTCCCACTGCGTGGCACCTCGGGCGAGTGTCTTCTACTATAGCCTCGAGCCGACCAAAGCCTTGTGAGTGGATTTGGTAGACGGAAACATATATATATATATATATATTATATATATATATATGTGTGTGTGTGTGTGTATGTATGTATGTATGTATGTATGTATGTATGTATGTATGTATGTACGTATGTATGTGTATATGTTTTTGTGTCTGTGTTTGTCCCTCCAACATCGCTTAACATCCGATTGTGGTGTGTTTACGTCCCTGTAACCTAGCGGTTCGGCAAAAGAGACCGAAAGAATAAGTACTAGGCTTACAAGGAATAAGTCCTGGGGTCGATTTGCTCGACTAAAGGCGGTACTCCAGCATGGCCGCAGTCAAATGACTGAAACAAGTAAACGAGAAAGAGTAAAAGCGAGATACCCATATGAACACCGAAACCACACGACCATATGCAGACATTTGCACGTACATACGAGAAAAAAAATCGAATTTACATTCTCATCTCAACCACGTGCTTTGTATGAATATAACCTCGCAGTGAATGTAATATGATCAGGAGCAAATTTATTTAATTTTTATTTTTATTCATTATAGAATTAAGTTAATCAAGTGGTCAGCGTGAAATAAAAAGCTTGTAAGTAATAATGTATACAAAATTTATAATTATATTAAAGGGAGCGTGTTACTCGCTCCAGCGCCCTAGATATAGATGCAAAATGGCTCTAATAACCATCTTAATACTCCTTCAGCACTGGTTGTAAACCGAAGATGAAAAATAATAAATGTGATCTTTCGGTTACTTGTGTATCGAACGATATCAAGCTAAATTTTATGAAAAACATCCTATCATCAACACTAAAAGCCTAAACATAAATTTAAAAAAATATATTTTTGCTCCTGATCAAATTGCATTCGCTGCGAAGTTATTTTGATAAACAAAAAACACGTAGCTGAGATGGAATATATATATTCTTCTCCTTATATATATATATATTTTTTTTTATTTATCTAGTTTCAGCTCACAAGCTGTGGCCATACTGGGGCACCGCCATATATTCTCACAAACTTTTATATATGTATGTCTGTCTGTCTGTCTGTCTGTCTGTATGTATGTATGTATGTATGTATGTATGTATGTATGTATGAATGTATGAGTGTGTTTGTGTGTGGAGGAGGTGATGGAGTGTTCCAACTAAATTTCACAGTTTGCATTAATGGAAAAGAAAACAATATGCCGCCATCCAAGAATAATGATAATTTTAAATATGCAAAAATATTAACTAGATTATGGCTGGGAAATAACAGCTTTTACCATGGCCTTAATATGGCTCCGAAATTGGTGTCTGCATTTCTATCTATGTCCATGAAAGGATCATCGAGCAACTTGATTTTGGCCAGCAACTCAACCTTGCTGTTTCAGTCACAATGTGTTTAAGCATCCCGAACACATTGTATTTAAAATTTTATATTTCCAAATAAGCGCGCGAGCTGGCAGAAGCGTTAGCACGCCGGGCAAAACGCTGAGCGGTATTTTGTCTGCCGTTACGTTCTGATTTCAAGTTCCGCCGAGATCGACTTTGCCTTTCATCCTTTCGGGGTCGATTAAATAAGTACCAGTTACGTACGCACTGGGGTCGATATAATCGACTTAATCCGTTTGTCTATCCTTGTTTGTCCTCTCTGTGTTTAGCTGATTGTGCGTGGTAAAGAAATAGGTATTTCGTCTGCCGTTACGTCCTGAGTTCAAATTCCGCCGAGGTCGACTTTGCCTTTCATCCTTTCTGGTTCGATAAATTATGTATCAGTTACGCACTAGGGTCGATGTAATCTACTTAATCCCTTTGTCTGTCCTTGTTTATCTCCTCTATGTTTAGCACCTTGTGGGCAATAAAGAAATAAGTTCACAGTTTCAATCACAATTCTTTCCGGTAATTTTTTTTTCATACTATTATCCTAACGTTTTGCTGGTTTGTCGTCTGATTACTCTAACATTACAAGTATTCCTCTTTTTTGTGGACATGACTAATTCTTTGTAGACAGCATACATGTTTTTTTATTGCTATTATAATATACAGGGTCGAGAATCTTTCTGAGATATATTTGTTGCCAACTAGTGTATGAAGCATATGAGGTAGGCTACTGCTTTCTCTGTCTTTCTGTTATTTTCACTCGCTGGCGTCAATGATTCCCGATTTATGCAACTTTTTTAATAATATCAATTTTCTCGTAGTTACTATTATTGAAACTATATGATATTATTACTGGTGTGGCAATACCGCTATATACTTTCATTTCTATATTGATCTCACTTTTGAGCACAAGATTTATTAGGCGTCCGTATTCTGTAATGAAATTCCATTTCATGTGTTCGTGCTTGAAGTAGATGCATTTGGGGAAACCTAAATAATTGTAATATTAGGCAGGTTCGTGATCTTGGATTATATTGGATATTTCATGCTCTTGCTTATTAAATGCAATGGTTAAAGTAGTAAAAGTAGTAATTCTGTGATCCTGTAGAATTGCTTATAGTTATTCTTCAGATCGTCTTCTAGAATAGTCAAGATATACAAGCATACACAGAGATAGATAGATAGATAGATCTACATATAAGTATATATATATATATATATATTATATATATATATATATATATATATATATAATATATATATATATACAAAGAGAGGGGAAGGGAGATTTACAGCACTACTTCGCGTCGTATCACTGGTACTGAGTTGATCACTCGAGAACATGGAAGTCTTGACGAAGTATGGATACCCCAGAAAATTCATTACCGTCGTAAGACAACTACACGATGGCATGTTGGCAATGGTACAGGGCAACGGAGAGACCTCTGGTTCATTCCCTGTCTCCAGCGGAGTGAAACAAGGATGTGTCCTTGCTCCCACATTGTTCAGCCTTACGTTTTCAGCCATGCTTTCAGGGACACAGATATAGGCATCGGCATCAAGCACCGGTCCGATGATTCAGTCTTCAACCTCGGGAGGCTCAAAGCGAAAACCAAGGTTTCAGTAGACACCGTCAACGACCTCCTGTTTGCTGATGACTGCGCTCTCAATGCTGCCACTGAGTCCAACATGCAGCACAGCGTTAACTTGTTCTCTGGTGCCTGCAACAACTTTGGCCTAAGTATCAATACAAACAAGACTGAGGTACTACATCAACCAGCTCCAACCAAGCCCTACGTTTAACACAACATCACCATCAACGGGCAGCGAATGAACCCGTTGGACACTTTCACCTACCTTGGCAGCACACTCTCTAGAAATGTTGTCGTCGATGACGAAATCAACGCCAGGCTCGCCAAGGCAAGCGCTGCCTTCGGCAGGCTACGCAAGACTGTCTGGGACAGGAGAGGGATCACCATCATGAAAGAAGATCAAGGTGTACGAAGCTGTTGATCTCACAATGCTGCTTTGCGGTTGCGAGTCCGGGACGGTCTACCAGCGTCATGACAGGAAGCTGGACCACTTTCAAACAATACCCCTCTGAAAACTGCCCAGCATCCATACCATCTTGATGTAATCTCAGCTTCGCTGGGCAGGGCACGTAGTTCGCATGTCAGAAGATCAATTCCTAAAAAGATTGCTCTTTGACGAGCTGCAAAAGGGAAAGCGCTCACAAGCACTTTAAGGACACTCTGAAAGCCTCACTGAAAGCTTTCAACATCGACCATGACACTTGGGAGCAGTCTGCTCCAGACAGAGAAGCGTGGCGATCAGCTGTCCACAAAGGTGCCAACACATGCGAGACCAATAGGATCGCTTCTGCAGAAGACCGCAGACAAGCCAGGAAGAACAGAGCCACACTGTCAAAGACGCGCTCGGGCGCAGATTTGCCTCACTAGCCTTCTGCGGACTCACAAAACAAGCCCACCCCCACCCAAGGATGACTAGATGGTCTTCGTTGCGTCGACGGACAAACTACACAATATATGTGTGTGTGCGTGTGTGTATGTGTGTATTTTCTTTTCATTTTCATATACATACATATATCACGTGATCACGAGACCGACCAGACCATCAGATGTTGCTACACATCGCTGGTCACAATGCGTTCGCATAGTTTTAGCCTTCGAACGACGCCACCCCGCTGGCTAAGCGAGCAGGCCAACAGAAGAAAGAGTGACAGAAAGAGTGGTGAACGAGTGGTGAAAGAGTACAGCAGGGATCACCACCCCCTGCCAGAGCCTCGTGGAGCTTTAAGTGTTTTCGCTCAATAAACACACACAACGCCCAGTGTGGGAATCGAAACCGCGATCCTCCGACCGCGAGTCCGCTGCTCTAACCACTGGACCATTGCGCCTCCACACACACACACACACACACACACACACACACCACACATAATATATATATATATATATATATATATATATATATATATATATATATATATATTCTTTCTTGTATTCTTTTACTTGTTTCAGTCATTTGATTGCAGCCATGCTGGAGCTCCGCCTTCAGTCGAACAAATCGACCACAGTGCTTATTCTTTGTAAGCCTATGTATATGATCCGCTTTACCCTTCAATGAAGAATCTCAACTTACGGATCCTCATCCTATTTACCCAGACAGCACTACCAGCTCCCCACCATTCCAAACATAATTAAGCACCCCAACAATTCAATCCAACGAAGAAGCTCTAACACGTGCTCGTAACCAGTTACCCAGGCAGTAACACTAACCTCCCAGCAATCCCTGTATAATAAGTAATAATAATATTGATTTAATTAATTACAATAATAACACCAATAATAACTTCTACCAACCAAATTACAATAAACATTTTTTAGACCAAGCGGAGAGAATCAGGGACACACGTTGAAACAAAACATACGGGAGAAACCCAAAGTAATTAAAAGAAAACTCTCTCTATAACAAAAATCATTATACTAGCCAAAGTTTTAAAGTTTACTCCAACCACACGAAGATTTAACCATAAGGATATTAAGGACAATATTTCGGAATTCTGCAGAAAACTACGACTCGCAGAAGCAGTAACTGACTACAATAACGAAGATGAATCAGTAGTCAAAAACAGAAGTAATTACCTTCCACATAAGGGTAAGAATAAAACACTGGATGACTTCTGCGACCATATCCAAAATTTCCCTTATACATCCAATAAACGAAAAATTAATCCGAATCTCAACAATCTAGAATGGAAAAATCTAATTGAACTACAAACCGACAAAAACCCGACAATTAAAGAAGCAGACAAAGGAAGTGCTGTAGTTCTGATGGATATAGAAAACTATAAAAACCTAGTATCATCCATACTAGAAAACGATATATATATATACTAGACCGGACTACCCGTGACCCGTAGGATCACTAGGAAACTGAGTTCCCCAGGAACGGAGTTTAGTTTCATGGGTTTTGTTTTCTTTTCCAGGTTATTTCTCATGCTTTCAGCGAATGTGACATCAAAATCATGCATAAACGGCTCCTTTTCACAGAAAAGGTAAAATTGACTGCGATTTCTTGAACGTTCTGCTACAACGTAACAGGTATGTAGCGTCCTTTATCGCAAATAGCTGTTACGTGGTAGCAGGGCGTGCAAGAAATAGCAGCCAAATCTTTGGAGGTGGGATACGTTGAATGCACTCGAAAAAAACAATGAAAAAATACTATTTTACACCGAGGGTAAAAACGAGTCTTTTATGAATATTTACAGTATTTTTAAAGTAATTTGCACTTTAAAACATTTTTTGGATATCCCCAAAACAAATTTGTAATGGTATTCACTTGAAAATCATTTAAGGAAACATTAAAATATTGTCTGTTTAAAGAAAGCTAACATATAAATACTTACTATACAAACACCTTACATTTTTGAAATCACATTCACTTAAAAAAATTTTTCTAAATGAATAAACTATTGTGTTTAACAAAAGCGAAAGTAGAAACATTTACTGAAAATAAACAAATCCTATTTTATCGTTGTCAAGTCACTGTCTCTAATCGAAAGATAAGGGTTTCTTACCTTTCAGGATTAAGATTATTTCCGGAATATTTTCCCATAATGTACCAGATTGGCTGAGTAACATTGCAAACAAGCAAGATACAAACTGACTTTTAACGTATAATACATATATATATATATGTGTGTGTGTGTGTGTGTGTGTGTGCGTGTGTGTGTGTGTATGTGTGTGTGTGGGGGGTGTATACATGTCACGTATGCATATTACAGTAACATGTCTATATTGCCATATGTAAATGTGAGGTCTCTCTGAAACAGTTAAATTTGTTTTCGACCGTTCAAATTAATCCATTAGAACGATATCTTGATTTCTTTAGTCCTTAAAATAGTTGTGTATATAGGATCTTCTCTAGTGTTCAAATGCATACGAACCGGAGAATTTCATTCTCTTAGGCATTTAGTGTTGAATGACGTTTAACGACACCAACGTGGGAGTTCCTGCGCTGTCGGTCTGGTGTCGTATAAATGGAAGCCCTACTTTGACTATACAATCTTAGATGTACAGTACTTGAACATGAAACAATATTTCCTATTTAATATGCTTTTGGTGTTATATCCTCTCCATTACAGACGTCCTGGGGCTAAAGATGACCAATCACATGTATTTTATGGTATGGTATAAGCACAAAGAAGCATCCGGCCTTATTATGACTTTTGCTAAATATTGGGTCGTTAAAAACAACTTGATTCAGATTTTAGCTTCACCATTTTTATATATTCAGTTTCACAACACAATTTTCCACTATACATTTCACTTTTTATAATATGTTTTCGACGTATAATATGTTTTCGACGGATCGTTGAGACTGCTTGAAATAAAAGCAACTCTGCATCAGATCACATCCTATATATCTTAAGAAACAGGAGACCCTTTGATCAACATATTGTTGTATCCTAGTTGCATATACAGCAACAACGGTTGATCGACGCATTTCTTACATTCCAGTTTTGAATATAACATACCAGGTGGTCATGCCTCACGCGTCTTTCATCATAGCTCCATTCAGACAGAACCGACATGAATCCAAGAAAAAAACTTCTTCATTCATTATATGTTTTAGGTGGTGTCTGGTTTTGTCGCTGTTGTTTTGTACCTGTTGTTTCTGTCTTTTGATCCCTGAGCTTCTCAGAAAAACTTAAGCAATTTTTGTCTACTTTCACTTTGTCCAAGCATACCGAGTATTCACTATATAAGAACATTACTCTCAATTGACATCTTTTATCAGTTGATGAAAGAAAAAAGATAAAATCAGAGAAGTTGGAAGAAGAAAGAGACCAGATATTAAAAACAGTAACAGATGTATTAAACTTTGAGTCAGTAAAATAGCTGACGCAGCTGTACAACTATTTCGATGTTTTGAATGTAGTTCCATCTACTACATAAAACAACTTATTACTGAGATGTGTAAACTATTTTACAAAACTTTACAAAGATATTCTGTCAGTAAAACAATCAATTCTCATGTTTAGTAGGTAAACATATCATTTTCAACTTACATATTTTGACAAAAATTGTGAAACTGAAACATTCAAGAAAGCATTCCTTATCGTGAAAATTTATTCTGAGAATAAAAATAATTCTCTGAAACTATTCTCTGAATAAAAATATTCTCTGAAACTATTTTTATATATGAAGAAATTTTGTCCAAGTTAGTTTACTGACATGTTGCATTGATACATTTAGACACAACTATTATGAAGAGAATTTTTTTTATATTTATCATCTGCTACTGGCATTACTAACGTAAACACATATGCATAAACGTGAGAGCTGTTATGTAATTATTTGACTCCTTAGTGGTAGCAGACAAGTCTCTTGCAAATCAACCAGAAAGACACATTATAATAATGAAAGCAAACCTTGACGAGAATCATTGTTCATAGGGATGTCAGCTAAATAAATGTCAATATTGTACAGTTTATATATTTAGTTGACAGAATAGCATCAACTTTTTGAAAGTGAAAAAGTTAATAATTTTCTGAGTCTTTCAAACATTGTGTGTATTTAAACATGATATGTTCTATAATATTGATAGAATTTAAATAGACAAATAATTTCTATCTATTACCATCATGCAGTCATCAAATCGGTGAGTATAGAACTAGTATGTGTTATGACTACGCCTACTTTGGGTGGTTCACTTTAAAAGTTGTAATAGTTTCCTTTAATCTTTTCAGTATCCATGGATGAGAAATTTAGTTGAAAGCATTTTTTGAATCAATTGGACGAGGCATTCTTTAGTTACAGCTTTGTTGTAATTGATTTTCCTATCCATAAGTGTGATTGCAGCATTGATCAGCTCTTCTGATGTGTTTTGTTTCTTATTTCAGAGAAAGCATTTATTATTTACGATAAAATTGATTTTTTATTTATTATACGCAAACAACTCCTAAGCCTGTAGTTGGGTTGTTTGATGTTTCTGACATGTTGTTTAGTAAGTTATGCTTTTAGGCGCTGTTTCTAAATATTTCTAAGTAATTTGTATTTATTAGATGTTTATCCAAAGTTTAGAGATTTGGTCATTTCTGCAATCCTTTCAGTGGTAGGTGTACTGTATGGTTAAACGCAATATCTTAGTTAAACCAATGTATAATGTTTTGGCTTTTATGCTCACTGCTACAAAGTAAATTCATTCAATATTGTCATGTCGATTATTAAAACAACTATTATTATGTTTGTCATAAAAAAGGAGGATTCTTTAATATTCGGCATTATTTGTTGTCCGTGTATATGAAAAATATCCACAAATCTCTTTGCATTGCTACTTCCGAAGACGACAGAATGTTCCATTGATAACCACATAATATTTTCTTTCAGAAGTTGAAAGCCAACTGTATAAGGATTTTAGTGTTATATTTCTTCTAAGATATTGTGGGAGTTAATTGTCGGAATCCTGATATTATATAATGTATTATTTCAGTAAAGAAATCGTATTTGCGGCGTTTATCATCCATAAGCAACAATATCGATACCTTTTCATGTGCCTTGTATTCTCAATTTGTATGGTAAATATCGATTACTTATATAAGTGTATGATAAGAATTTGAGGGATAGGGGATGACTTGTGTGTAGCTCATATAGTATCTGATTTACTAATACTAATGCTCTAGTGTGTTGTCGATTGATTTCAGGCGGAATCGAACCAAAAGTTTTCTGAAAATCAATACACGCCCAGAAGCTAATCTTTACATGTACTCCTGAATCATTCAATACTATCATGTTAATATGCTGTTGGTCAACAACTGCTATATAAGGCTGAGAAAGATACGCATGTACTCTAAGAAAATTAAGTTTTCTATAATATTCCGATCATTTTATGAGATATCCTGAGAGAATTACATAAATTGCAAGTAGAGGGGAAAAGTTTAGGCACAGCATAATAATCGAATTCTTTTCATTCTTCCGATTGTTAGTTTTTAGGTATTAGGTAAGTGCCCCAGGGTTTGAATTTTTCGAATTTTGCTATTTACTTCATTCGCTTTGCATGCTAGTTCTATCTTCGTTTATGTTCTCATTGTTTTTATTGCTGCTCGTTTTCTTGTGTTCATTCGTGTTGTTTTCACAATGTATTCCATCTTTCCAATGTCTTACTTCAATGTCTGATATTTTGTTTCATTTTCAGACGGTATCTTCTTCGGTTAGCTAGTCTACTGGGACCTAATGATTTTTCTTCCAAAGTTTACAACAATATGGAGTCGTATATTTTTGTTACGCAGAATGATGCCATAAAATAAGCTTATAGAATGTAAATACATTCATCTCGTGTCCATTGGTGCCTTTCCGTTCGATTCGTGACATTTAACGAGTAAACCCGGTTCTTTATTTGAACTGTTATCAATTTCATTGGGTACCGTTTCATTTGTTCGTAATGTTTTCGGGAATTTCACGCGCGTTGCTTTGTTTTGTTTTGTTTTTGCTTTTGAATTCACTTCAATGGACGTGCATCTTTATTATTTATTTTGAGTCGAACAATAACATTTTGCTTGAATTGCCATTTTTCACGTGAAGTGGCGGGGAAAAGACTTGGTTTCGTATTTATATGGATTGTGCCTCGATAGTTTGTTCATATATGATATACGAACACAGAATAATTTCAACATTTGTAATACATCATATATAAGCAGAAACGATCAATAAATTTTACAGAGTATTATTCGCAATATTTTCGATTTCCGTTGTTGTTTGATCGTGGTTATTGAATATTTTTCGGAGAAATCAAGCAACCTTCCCTTGCATGCTATCTCCCGATGGAGTGGCAGAATCGTTAGCGCGTCGGATAAAATGCTTAACGATATTGTTTCCGGCGCCTTAGGTTCTTAGTTCAAATCCTACCGAGATTCTTGCAGGGTCGATAACATAAAGGACCAGTCAAGTCCTAGGATCGATATAATTCACTAACCCATTCTGTCTAAAACTGCTGGCCTAGGGCCAAAATTTGTAGACGTTATCAAGTTGAGGCCCCGAGCTGGCAGAATCGTTAGCGTCACGGACAAAATTCTTAGCGACGTTTCATCCGACTTTACGTTCCAAGTTCAAATTCTGTCGCAGTTCATTTTACCTTTTATTCCTCCAGGATCGGTAAAACAGTGCCAGTTATGTACTGGATTTGATAACGCCGATTAACCCCCTTCACCAAATATTTAGCCTTGTGTCTATATTACAAGCAACTATTTTATTTAGTTTTGTTTTTATCATCATCATCATCATCATCATCATCATCATCATAATAATCATCATCACCATCATCTAATCTATCATTATTCTATGTGTAAATATTTCTTCTTGGTGGGGTTATTACAGTTCGTTTAACTGCAATTTAGAATGTCGCAGACAGCAACTCAGCTCTACCAATAAAACACTCTGTAAAATAACTAAAGATACATACATATAAATATACATATATCACACTTTCAGTTTAAATTCAGCACCAAATTTACTTTAACGCAGACAATCGACCGGTACTTAATATATTAATAGAAACTGAATTCTGTAATTACTCAAAAGTAATTAACCAACATTCAGCAGACTCTGGAATTTAATTTGGAATTATGAAATAAATGTTTAAAGTTGTCTATGTTGTTTGTATTTGTTGATTAATACTAGCGTGGAACGAGAGAATTATTGGCGTTCGTGGAAATTAACAGCATAAATAGGCTGTTCTTCTCATCGCAGCTGTTAACTTTTACCCTTGGCCGATGTATTTAACTCCAGTCACCTCAGCCAACATACAGGAAGCAACGTATCAGATCGAATATAGAAAAGTTACGCTACAATATAAACGAGCGTATGAGTCCAATTAAATCTTGTCTGTCACCTGTTGAACCCTTGTATAATACAGCAGTGTGATTAATAAACGTATAAAAGAATGTAATTTATCGCCGTTATTTTTTTGTTATCGTTTCTTTTACTTATAGCAGAGACCAATTGATTGTTCTATATCTTGCCAATAAAAGTTTGTTGATATACATATGTGCGTGTATGTGTGTGTGTGTGTGTGTGTGTGTGTGTGTGGTGTGTGTGTGTGTATGTGTGTGTGTGTGTGTGTGTTTCTTTTCGAGAATCGATGGAGCAATTTTGATAAAAGTTGACTGAGACATAATTAAATTTTTTTAGATGAAAAGAGAAATAGGAAATAAATACCAGGATTTTGCATTTTCACTCTTATAACATAAAAATTGAACTTCATCTTGGCTAATGTTTAATTCCTAAAATTTCAACATAGGAAAGATTAGAATTGATAATGCTTCTTTTTTTTATTAGTCTTTTTATATTTTTTATTTAGATTTTATTTTTTCACACTCAACGGATAACGAGAAATTGGACGAACTGTTGTTTTGATACCTAACATAAAATAAATTCTATTAAATCTTTTCGTCAATTCCTGTTTCGTTTTATACATACGAAATTTATATAGCTTTTTTATCGTTTTACTTTGTCAGACAGAGTTTTATTTAAAGTGTTAAAGGGGGCAAACTTTATCGAATTTGACGAATTAGCTGTCTGTCTTCATCAAGATAAAAAATATAAGATAATAAAACTGCTAAGAAATAAACGTAACGTAATGTAAGACGAGACGTCTAAGGTGGATAGCTTTGTTATTAGATTCAGTTAATATCTTAATCACAAACTGTTACATTATTTCACATTACTGCCATTTTTAGCTCATTTGTACACTTGTTATGGTCTTTTTTTATGTGGAAGTGTATTTATTTGTGATTGTATGTTATAGGTATGTTCTACACACAAGTATGTACTACATAGGTATGTATTACACAAACAAGCACCACGAAGACACACACATATATGTATATATGTATGATTGTATGTATGTATGATTTTATGTATGTATGTGTGTATGTATATGTAGATCTGAAGTTGAGCAGAGTAGCGTAGTGGAAGTGTGTCGAGTTCATTACCCAGATATTCATAAATCGTAACTATGCTCTGCGAATGCTGCGTGTCGTTAATAGCCAGCTGGAGAAGATGCTTTCCTGGGGCTTAAACAACAGTAACATCGCCCTTTATAGGACCGCCACATTTTGTTGATAAATAAACTTTACTATTGGGTACAGTTACTCTACACCTCACTCTGAGAGATTAAAAATAAATCGTTTTTCTCTATACGAGATAAGCGACTGTGTGTCGCTTAAAGAATACATAGAGTTTTCGTGTGGCGAAAGATTTCATCAACAGCCAATGATTATCTCACACTGAGGACAGGTAACCAACCAGAAACTATGGTCTGTGAGTATCAAGTAAAGTTGGAGATGGGGCCGATGACCTCCCTTGCAAAAGCTATACGGACACAGACTGTGTCGATGGCCAGCTGGAAAAGATGTTTTCCTTGGGCTTAATCAACAGTAACACCGTCCTTTATAGGACCGCCACATACATACATGCATACATACATATATACACACATACATACATATGAACGTAGGTATGTATTCATGTATATTATACACTAGCAGTATCGCCCGGCGTTGCTCGGGTTTGTAAGGGAAGATCTCTTTCGGCACCCTTTTGATCATTTTCGGCACACTCTTTGATCTCTGTCGACACCCCCTTTGATATCTGTCGACACCCCTCTTTGATCTCTATCGGCACCCCCTTTGATCTCTGTCGGCACCCCTCTTTGATCTCTGTCGGCACCCCTCTTTGATCTCTGTCGGAACCCCCTTTGATCTCTGTCGGCACCCCTCTTTGATATCTGTCGGTACCCCCTTTGATCTCTGTCGGCACCCCATTGATCTCTGTCGGCACCCTCTTTGATCCTTGTCGGCACTCTTCTTTGATCTCTATCGGCACCCCTTTTGATCTCTTTCGGCACCCCTCTTTGATCTCTGTCGGCACCCCCTTTGATCTCTGTCGGCACCCCTTTGATCTCTGTGCATCCCTCTTTGATCTCTGTCGACACCCCTCTTTGATCTCTGTCGGCATCCCTCTTTGATCTCAGTCGGTACCCCTCTTTGATCTCTGTCGGTACCCCTCTTTGATCTCTGTCGGCACCCCCTTTGATCTCTGTACACCCCCTTTGATCTTTGTCGGCACCCGTCTTTGATTTCTGTCGGCACCCCTCTTTGATCTCTGTCGGCATCCCTTTGATCTCTGTCGACACCCCTCTTTGATCTCTGTCGGCACCCCTCTTTGATCTCTGTCGGCACCACATTGATCTCTTTTATATCTTTCAGCACCCTTTTTGATCTCTGTCGGCACCCTCTTTGATCTCTGTCGGCACCCCTCTTTGATCTCTGTCGACACCCTCTTTGATCTCTGTCGGCACCCCCTTTGATCTCTGTCGGCACCCCCTTTGATCTCTGTCGGCACCCCTCTTTGATTTCTGTCGGCACCACCATTGATCTCTGTCGGCACCCTTTTTGATCTCTGTCGGCACCTTCTTTGATCTCTGACGGCACCCCTTTGATCTCTGTCGGCACCCCTCTTTGATCTCTGTCGGTACTCCTCCTTGATCTCTGTCGGTACCCCTCTTTGATCTCTGTCGGCACCCTCTTTTATCTCTGTAGGTACCCCTCTTTGGTATATGTCGGCACACCCTTTGATCTCTGTCGGTACCCCTCTTTGATCTCTGTCGGCAATCCCCTTTGATCTCTGTCGGCACCCCTCTTTGATCTCTGTTGGCACCCCCTTTCATCTCTGTCGGCACCCCATTGATCTCTGTCGGCACCCTCTTTGATCCTTGTCGGTACCCTTCTTTGATCTCTTCGGCACCCCTCTTTGATCTCTTTCGGCACCCCTCTTTGATCTCTGTCGGCACCCCCTTTGATCTCTGTCGGCACTCCCTTTGATATCTGTGCATCCCTCTTTGATCTCTGTCGGCACCCCTCTTTGATCTCTGTCGGCACCCCCTTTGATCTCTGTCGGCACCCCTCTTTGATCTCTGTCGGCACCCCTCTTTGATCTCTGTCGACACCCCTCTTTGATCTATGTCGGCACCCTCTTTGATCTCTGGCGGCACCCCCTTTGATCTCTATCAGCACCCTTCTTTGATATCTGTCGGCACCCTCTTTGGTCTCTGTCAGCACCCCCTTTCATCTCTGTCGGCACCCCTTTGCTCTCTGTCGGCACCTCTCTTTGATTTCTGTCGGCACCCCAATTGATCTCTGTCGGCACCCTCTTTGATCTCTGTCGGCATCCCTCTTTGATCTCTGTCGGGACCCCTTTTTGATCTCTGTCGGTACCCCCCTTTGTTCTCTGTCGGCACCCTCTTTTATCTCTGTAGGTACCCCTCTTTGATATCTGTCGGGACCCCCTGTGATCTCTGTCGGTACCCCTCTTTGATCTTTGTCGGCACACTCTTTTATCTCTGTCGGTACCCCTCTTTGATCTCTGTCAGCACCCTCTTTGGTCTCTGTCGACACCCCCTTTGATCTCTGTCGGCACCCCTCTTTGGTCTCTGTCGGCACCACTCTTTGATTTCTGTCGGCACCCACATTGATCTCTGTCGGTACCCCTCTTTGATCTCTGTCGGCACCGTCTTTTATCTCTGTCGATACCCCCTCTTTGATCTCTGTCGGTACCCTCTTTGATCTCTGTCGGCATCCCTCTTTGATCTCTGTCGGCACCCCTTTGATCTCTGTCGGCACCCCTCTTTGATCTCTGTCGACACCCCTCTTTGATCTCTGTCGGCACCCCCTTTGATCTCTGTCGACACCCTTTTTGATCTCTGTCGGCACCCCTCTTTGATCTCTGTCGGCACTCTCTTTCGTCTCTGTCGGCACCCCCTTTGATCTCTGTCGGCACCCCTCTTTGATCTCTGTCGGCACCCTCTTTGAATTCTGTCGGCACATCCATTGATCTCTGCCGGTACCCTCTTTGATCTCTGTCGGCACCCTCTTTTATCTCTGTCGATACCCCTCTTTGATCTCTTTCGGCACCCTCTTTGATCTCTGTCCGCACCCCTTTGATCTCTGTGCATCCCCTTTGATCTCTGTCGGCGCCTCTCTTTGATCTCTGTTGGCACCCCTCTTTGATCTATGTCGGCACCCCTCTTTGATCTCTGTCGGCACCCTCTTTGATTCCTGTCGGCACCCCTCTTTGATCTCTGTCGGCACCCTCTTTGATCTCTGTCGGCACCCTCTTTGATTCCTGTCGGCACCCCTCTTTGATCTCTGTCAGCACCCCTCTTTGATCTCTGTCGGCACCCTCTTTGATTGTTGTCGGCACCCCTCTTTGATCCATGTCGGCACCCCCTTTGATATCTGTCGGCACCCCACTTTGATCTCTGTCGACACCCCTCTTTGATCTCTGTCGGCACCCCCTTTGATCTCTGTCGACACCTTCTTTGATCTATGTCGGCACCCCTCTTTGATCTCTGTCGGTACCCTCTTTGATCTCTGTCGGCACCTCCTTTGATCTCTGTCAGCACCCCTTTGATCTCTGTGCATCCCCTTTGATCTCAGTCGGCGCCTCTCTTTGATCTCTGTTGGCACCCCTCTTTGATCTCTGTCGGCACCCCTCTTTGATCTATGTCGGCACCCCTCTTTGATCTCTGTCGGCACCCTCTTTGATTCCTGTCGGCACCCCTCTTTCATCTCTGTCAGCACCCCTCTTTGATCTCTGTTTGCACCCTCTTTGATTGCTGTCGGCACCCCTCTTTGATCCATGTCGGCACCCCCTTTGATATCTGTCGGCACCCCACTTTGATCTCTGTCGACACCCCTCTTTGATCTCTGTCGGCACCCCCTTTGATCTTTGTCAGCACCCCTCTTTGATATCTGTCGGCACCCACTTTGATCTCTGTCGGCACCCTTTTTAACCTCTGTCGGCACCCCTCTTTGATCTCTGTCGGCACCCCCTTTGATCTCTGTCGGCACCCCTCTTTGATTTCTGTCGGGACCTCCTTTGATCTCTCTCGGCACCCCTCTTTGATCTCTGTCGGCACCCCTTTGATCTCTGTCGGCACCCTCTTTGATCTCTGTCGTCACCCCTTCGATCTCTGTCGACACCTTCTTTGATCTCTGTCGGCACCCCTCTTTGATCTCTGTCGGTACCCCTCTTTGATCTCTGTCGGCACCCCTCTTTGATCTCTGTCGGCACCACTCTTTTATCTCTGAGGCCTTGAATGGTGTAAAGCAATCTTATCAGATCTGACGTTCATCAAAACATATATTAATGAAATATTATAACCTAAGCAATGGGATACATTACCGTAAATACATTTATTTATGCACATACACACACTGCGAAATTGGGAGAGAATATATATATATAATGGCGCAGGAGTGGCTGTGTGGTAAGTAGCTTGCTAACCAACCACATGGTTCCGGGTTCAGTCCCACTGCGTGACATCTTGGCAAGTGTCTTCTACTATAGCCCCGGCCGACCAATGACTTGTGAGTGGATTTGGTTGACGGAAATTGAAAGAAGCCTGTCGTGTATATGTATGTGTATATATGTATATGTGTGTGTTTGTGTGTCTGTGTTTGTCCCCCTAGCATTGCTTGACAACCGATGCTGGTGTGGTTTACGTCCCCGTTACTTAGCGGTTCGGCAAAAGAGACCGATAGAATAAGTACTGGGCTTACAAAGAATAAATCCTGGGGTCGATTTGCTCGACTAAAGGCGGTGCTCCAGCATGGCCGCAGTCAAATGACTGAACAAGAAGAAGAAGAATGTAAGCATTTTCAGAGAGTTATAGCCAAAAAAATAGCAAAAAAATGCATTAAATTGGAAAAAAAATTATCGTAAATTTTTTTAAATCGTTGACTCATCGTAGACATTTTTAGAGAGTTACTTCCCTTATATAATAGCGAAAAAAATGCATTAAAATGGAAAAACATGATGGTAATTTTTTTTTTAAATCGTAGACTCATCGTAGAAGCGCGCTAATACCCGGAAGGGCTCGATATGAATCACGACTATAAGATACCCGCTTTTGGTTACACTGCACCGCAAAATGTGGGAGTAGTTAGGAATCTAAATCGTAGGAGACAGACACACAACTTCACTTTTATATATAAACTAGCAGTATCGCCCGGCGTTGCTCAGGTTTGTAAGGGAAATAACTATAAAGCATTTTTAGAGAGTTATAGCCAAAAAATAACAAAAAAATGGAAAAAAATGATGGTAATTTTTTTTTAGTTAAAAAAGGTGGAGTTGCGTCCCCTAGACAGTTTGCGGTTTGTGTTTCTGATTCTCGACCCCATGTCGAATTTATCGATTTTTTTCAGAACTGGGGGAACTTTTCAACATTTTCGCTGCGTTAGTTTTGAATTATGACATTGGGCTATGTGTGTGTCAAGTTTCATCAGAATCGGTTGAAAGCCGTGGTCAGGGTGAGGGTACAAGCAAACAGACACACAGAAACACGCACAGACAAACTGCCGTTTATATAGAGAGAGATATACACGTGTGTGTGTGTGTGTGCATATGTATGTTTGTGTTGTGTGAGTATGTGTGCATGAAAAACACTACCAAATGTGCTCGCAGACAGGTATAAATTGCATCTACTCCACACTATTTTCCCCATTTATATTTATACAGATGATACATTTGATATAGTACAAGACAATCAGTGTCACTGAACTGCTCTATCTCGTCGGTTAAAGTATACTTGGTTCTCAACAGTGAGGCCTCTCAGCTGCATTTAGCTTGTGAATGTGGTATATTTTCCCGCTATAAAAAGCACAGTTTAATATTGCGCTTGTTCGAAATATTTACGTTAGTATATCTTACTGAAGTAAAATTTCTAGCCAGAAAGAAACTATCTCTCATCCTCCTAATAATACTGGCTGAATATCTTTTCTATGTGTCTTTTACTCTTGTAAGGATGAACTTTCTGTTGCTAAAATTGTCATTAGTGTTGTATGAATATATAAAACATTTGGATCTATAGTTTAGTATATTTAAACATAGCCACTTCCAAAAATATATAGTAGGCTACATATTTGGTATATGACACTATTAGGATACAAAGTGCTTGAAATGTTTCCAATATAGACACCAAATAACCATGTACAGTTATTCTATATAATACGTTTCATTAAGAATTTTTTTCACCCTGTTACACCATTATATTTTGTCTGCTACATTTAACATCTAACTTATTAAATGCATATATTTGACCGATGTCAAAGCAATCTTATTACTTTTTAGACCTAATTGTAATATAATGTACGATTTTGAATTGTCTTAAACGTTCGTTCTGAAATAGACCATAGAAATACACACACGTATATATATATATATATATATATATATATATATATATATATATATATATATATATATATATATATATATATATATATCTATATATATATATATATATAATATATATATATATATATATATGTAAGTACATATGTAAGTATATGTATATGTAAGTACATATGTAAGTATATGTATATGTATATATATATATATATATGTAAGTACATATGTAAGTATATGTATATGTATATATATATATATATATATATATACATATATATACGTATATATGTATATATATATAAATATATATATACATATATATACACATATATATACATATATATACACACACACACATATCTATAAACAAACACATACACATTAGATTTACATATATCATAAACAGTAAAACTAAACTAAATTGACATTTACTGCAATTTACTTATAGCTAGATATTTTCTATAACATATCTTTTTGCCATTATTCCCAACCGAAGACACACGGGGTGGTGTCCTTTCTTATCCAGTTCAATTTATGATCATTATCATTTCGTTCTTCATCTGAAAAGGTCACATATGTGAATAAATTCTATGTAGATAGCTGTACGTGATATAGGATTTGATTCAATATAAGCTTAAGACAAAATGCTGGATATAAAAGTAATTTTAAAAGCTAATACATTAACTACGATAGATATTAAATAACCTTCTCCAATTAGTATTTTGGAAGACTACTTTAGACGTTTGATCCTGTAGAATTATATTTGCTACCTTCCACAAAATATATTTAATGATTATTAATGCTCTGAAACCTTTGTTCCCCACACATAAATTGTCGTGTAGATTTCATACATGACAGATTATTTAATTTATCTCTTTATTATTCAACACTATTTTTCGTCATATAGTGGTTGGAGTGGTTGGCGTTAGGAAGGGCATCCAGCCGTAGAAACACTGCCAGATATGACTGGGCCTGGTGCAGCCTTCTGGCTTCCTTGACCGCAGTTGAACCGTCCAACCCATGCTAGCATGGAAAATGGACGTTAAACGATGATGATGATGATGATGATGATGATCTTAAAAGATTTTTTAATTTATATTTCTATTCACGTGGAGAATTATCTCGTTGAAACGAAAGATTTCGTAGACAACCTTGTTTGAAATCAGGAAAATTTGAGTGAAAAAACTATATTATAGTTGAATATAAGGAGTAGAATCAATATAAATATGTACTATCACATCGTTATTAAATTATAAAGTACCACCTATGTCATTTGTATGATTTTATTTCTATTTTTCTCCGTCTCAGTACTATACAAGCAAACAGTTATACTTTAAAGAAAATAACTGACAATAGAAAATACTCGATTATTTTCAATTTAGTGACATTTATTTTAGCGTTTAGAATTCAATTTGTCCAAGAGCTCTTAAAAGGTTTTCTTTTCATAAGCATTCGGTTTCACTCAGCCTTTCTTCCAATAGAAATGTTATTATCAACCACACTAATGGTAATTTCCGTAAAGTAGAAGTAATCATATAGTAAGCTGCACCTGAAAGGTGATCTCATTATCTTCACTTAAGAGTAGTTCTCTGTAGAATATTTTAAATTTATCCAAATCATTTACTATAAGCCATTACCCATTACTATATTTTATACGCAATTGTCAAATAGAAGTAATACAAACTACGCAAAAATTACAGAATTACCGTTCTATTTTCACAGTGAACGCAAGACTGGTTTTATTAGATGGATTTAGAAACGTAAAACATTTTCATCAAGAATTCACATGAGTTTACAATTTTCTCTGAAATCATTGAAGAAACATTAAATACATTTCCAATGATGGATGCAAGGTAAAATGATGTTTTTAACGATCCGTTCATTGATTATGGAGAGACATAATACTGAAGCAGAAATCAATCCATCTAGCTTTCCATAATCATCCATTAATTTATGGAATGCTATCTTCTTGAAATATAATATTCATCTCTCTTCATCTTTCATTAATCATATATTTAAGAAAAGTCCCATTACATTTAAAAATGTATTATATTGTATTTATATTATATTATATTATATTATATCACATTATATGTTATATTATTTTATATTATTTATATTATATTGTGATACATTATATTATATTCCGATTCCTGATAACAAATTAGCATCATTTCCACTCCTCCAATCCACCTAGGAGAATTACCGATTCTTCACTCATCGAAAGTTTACTATCTCCAATTCTCTGCTAGAAATTGCGTGCAAAACACAGCTTGTAACATTTGTAAAATATGTACAGTCTACACTACTGTAACTTCTGCAGGATGACCATCTTATGAGAAACGTCTCTGCAGAAACGGCCAGCTATTTTTCGAAATAGCTATTTCCGAACCAACTCCACCTGAGTTAAATTCAACACCTCTCTGACCTTTGCATGTGAATTTATTGTGCCTTGCCTATCAGGTCCCGCTCTAATCGTTTTGACCCCTCCTATTCAGTATCGACCCACTGAAATCATTCCTGAACAATGTATTTCTTCCAGACGTTGGCTTACGGTTGTCCAAGCTGAACATAATGCAGAATGATGGTAGCGCTCTCATAGGATTGCAAATGTCACGCTTACTGGAAATAGTTCTTGCCTAATACGAGATAAAGATATTTATAAGCAAGTATCATTAAGATTTGATAAATTGATTTCCTTTTTGCATTTATTCCGGTGTTCTTTCAATGATTTATATATAAACAACTCTACTAAAGATAATGAAAATACAATTAATTAGAAAAACACCAACTTCATTGCCCAAATCCCTATTCAATTTAAATGTCTGGATGACAAATTGTTGAATAGATAAATAGATATTTAAAATGCTCTGGGAATACATCAAATTAAATATCATCTACTCGCCCTACAAACACACACATACATACACTCAGATATATGTGTGTTTGGGGAGGGGCGTGTGTGTGTCTTTGTGAGGTACAAATAGGTATATAATGAATGTTTGTTTCTAAGGCGTTATTTGGTGCATTCGCGCGTAGCAAAAAGTTTCTTGCAACATTTATAATCACTGCGACTTTCAGAATAACATATAAAACCTTAATTATCCTAATATACTTTGTATTTATTTATTTACTCATATTAGCTGTTATAAGATCGATTGATCATATCTATCCTATTTTCGTTGCCCCAGAAAGTGCAATCTTTGTGTCTCGCAAAAATATAGCATTTTATTATCACGGTCTGTAATTTTGAGCAAAATACGGGAATAGGTCAGTTCTTACAGACAGACACTTCTATTGACATTTATTGAGAACTTAATCAATTACTTAGTGAAATAGGTAGTATGTGTCCCACTCACTTAATTGCCCATATCTTGAATGACAGTCAACTTTGAAAAGAAAATATTAAATCAACAATATCGAACTTTCTTTAACAAAATTCCTTTTCCTTGATATTGTCTGTTTCATATATGTGAGGCTCAATGTGTAAAAATACCTGATGGTGAATAGAGGAATGTATTACGTATTCCGCATAAATTTGGACATATGCTAAGACTCCTTGATAACTACTCAGATCTTCATCACATTTCTTAATTCGATGTATTTACGAATATTTTTGGTTATGTATTGTCGCACTCTTTCCTTTGTCCGGTCGTTTGAACATAGATTATAGAACTGAAGTCAGTAAATCGCAAATCTAAAATTCAAAGAAGCGATTCAGGATGCTTCAGCGTCGAATAAACTTTGTCTCTGCTGTACTTTTTAGACATTTTCACCAACGACATATATATATATATATATATATATATATATGTGTGTGTGTGTGTGTGTGTGTGTGTGTCTGTGTGTCTGTGTGTGTGTGTGTGTGTGTGCGTGTGCGTGTGTATATGATCGGATATGTCTCTGAGTGTGTGTATTTGCCTGAAAGTGTGTGTGTGTGTGTGTGTGTGTTTGCATGCGTGGTGTATGAGTGTATTTGTTTACTGATACACACCGACTAACATTCTACTGACCCCCGCTTCTTTTATGTCTTACGTTTGGTATATCTTTCTCTACTGAGGTTTAAAAGACTGCGTATTTTTCGTAGCAAATGGTAATTAATTCTGATCAGGTGTTTAAATATGTATTTTGGTGAAAATGAAATAATTTTCATCATTTCAGAGCCCAGGTATACTGCATATAATAGACTGGATGATATTAAATTGTTGAAAACCATATGTGACTTGGTAGCGCAACACACGTTGGTGTGCTTGAAAAGAGAGAGTTGGGCTTGTGGTGTAAGTGATAGCCATTCTAGATGTATTCTAGCGTGATAACTGTGTATCAGAGGTTTCTGTCACAGTAAAGTGATAGAGTAGTGTTTCAGCTTTACAGTAATTGATATCTCTATTGCTATCTAGGTGGAGGCATATGGCCAAGTGGTTAGAGCAGCGGACTCGCGATCGAGGGATCGCGGGTTCGAATCTCAGGCCGGGTGGTGTGTGTGTTTATGAGTGAAACTCATAAGCTCCACGCGGCTCCGCCAGAAGGCAATGGCGAAATTGTGCTGACTCTTTCGCCACAACTTTCCCTCACTCTTTCCTCCTGCATCTTGCAGCTCACCTGCGACGGACCGGCGTCCTGTCTAGGTGGGGAACTTATACGCCAAATAAACCGGGAAACCGGCCCTTATCAGCCAGACGTGGCTCGAGAAGAAACAAACAATTGCTATCTAGACTGGTCTCCTCTAAATTCAATACTGCTATCTTAGAAAGAATACTGGCGGATGATGCTCATTGATATTTAACAAACGTGAATTTATTAAATCATACCTTTATATTAACACAGATTATTGCCTATACTACATTCCTTCATCTCGGAGGCACAATTATTCATTTATGCTAATACTGCTTTCTCTTTCAATGCGTTGACCTCTTTCTCTATTTGATTAATCCTATTTTCTTCTCTACTATCTCTTTTCCTCTTCCTCCATATCCTTCTTTTCTCTCCTCTCCTCAAAAATTCTGAGGGAACTTTGCTAACATACAGATTTCATCAAGTTATTCCCCTTGAATTATAATTAGCTGAATCTCCGTTGATTAAAGCTAGTATTCAATTAGTTTTTGATAATTAATCGGAGTACTTTTACCAAGATTAATTAATTAAGCGCGTGAATAAGTAACGTTGGAATCTATTAATCGGGCCAATCTTTATTGTTGTTGACTTGAAAAAAGATATAAATATAAAAATATATTTTTTTAATAGGCCGGCACCTGTTCTAAGAACATGTTTTGATTGGGTCAAATGTCATACTAAGTGTCTACTATTCGCTGCAAAACCAGCAAGTTCTGCCTTTACTAGCCACAAAGGACGAGGTTGCTAGGTTTAATGACATCTTCAGAATAGAAATGGCCTCACGTGTTCTTTAATTTACAAGCTCATTCTGCTATCCGTCCTCGAGAATTGACAGATTATAGTCTCATCCACTTCACGTTTCTGAAATGCGGGTAATTTTGCTTAGAAATTTTACTTGTTGATTATCTGTTGATTAATTAACAAGTTATCGCTCGTTTGTTTATTTTGCTGGCTTGATGAGAGTTGACTAACGTAATATTATCTGCACTTGGCATACCTATCTGTACCATATTTATGTCACAATAAAGACGAAATAATTTTAACAATACCAGATATTTGTCTGTTATTATTTCATACACACACACATACATACCTGCACATATACATACTAAAATATTGACATATATATATGTATTTACACACATACATACAACATGTATATATGTGTGTGCAGGTGTGTATGTGTGTGTGTGTGTGTGTGTGTGTGTGTGTGTGTGTGTGTGTGTTGGGTTATGCCATAAATAATGCGGTTTTTATAGTTCTTTAATTTTTCACAATTAAGATAACCAAAGGTTTTTTTTAAATCTAAAATATACTCTCCTTCATTTTCTACAATGCTCTTCCATCTGTCCGCTCGATTTGCAAGTCCCCTCTTCCAAAATTCACTTGTCCGTGATGAAAAATACTCCTCCAATACTGTTCTGATTTCGTCTACAAAATTCATATTTTTTCCATCCAAATGATTTTGAAGACTGCGAAATAAATGATAGTCAGAGGGGGCAGTATCCGGCGAATATGGTGGGTAGGGCATCGTTTCCCATTCAAACTGCTCCAGCCTAAGGAATGTCATTCTCGCTGTATGTGAACGAGCATACAGACTCGGATAGTTTGTGATCTAATTTGCTGACTTTTCTGGTGGCATGTAGCTGTCCATGAATGATAGAATGATCAAATCCAAGCTCTCTGCTAGATCCTCAACTGTTACTATAAGATTTTGCTCTGCCAAAGTTTGCAGGACATCCTCGGCTAGCTCTAGAGATTTCCCAGGACGGGGCATGTCTTCTAGGATGTAGTTTCTGGCTCCGAAGTTCTGGGACCACCGATGACACTGGCTTACGCTTACTGTCTGATCCCCGTATACTGCATTAATATTCCTCACACTTTCGATGCGCTGTTACATTTATTGAACTCGTAAAGCAAAATATGCTGAATATGCTCCTTTGTCACTCCTATTGTAGCTTTGAAAAAATAACTGTAAACATTGAACTGCACAATAAAAAAAATTGCACTAAGAATAAGTACAAGGTAAAATTACTACCTCCCTTTATAGCAAGTTGATGCAGGTTTTAAATCTCCCCCTTCGACTTTTAGTTCATAGAACTGAAAATACCGCATTGTTTATAGGATGACCCAATATATATATATATATATATATATATATATATATATATATATATATATATATATATATATAGGAATTCGTCAGTTATCCAACGTTTATACGTTTATATAATATAATAATATTTCAGAATATATAAATTTTTTCTTCAGATATCGCTAGGAATTCACCGAGTCTCTGTTATAACCAGTTATACAACGTTTACTGATTTTTTTTTTCCGGAAGCGTCTCTGCAGTGGTCTCATGAAGCTCCTTCCGGAATTCCATATGAGAAGTGTGTGAGGGCGACCATATATCAAGCTCGTGTGTGTTGGCACATCTGCAGGGCTGCTTTTAAGTTGTGTATTATACGTGCAGGTTCTTTTTTATATATAATACATGAGTATGTTATAAAAAATGGACCTACATGCATCCACATCTAGCTAAATATTATTTTGATTGTCAACCTCCAGCTTGTTGTTAATATGGGGCCCTAATCTGTCTATGAGGATAGCTTCCTTAATTCTTAGATTACCCAAATTTCTTTCATTGGCCTCAAGTGTGACTGTCATGCTTTTGTAGGTGTTCCGGCATCTGTCTTGATGCTTTCTGAAGGAGGTGTCTCTCTGTGTTCAGATGTTCTTTGATGCGAATGTGTAACGGTCTTGTTGTGCTACCCAGTGAAAGAAATATATATTTACGTGTGTGTGTGTGTGTGTGTGTGTGTGTGTGTGTGTGTGTGAGTCTGCGTGGATGTGTTTAGTAGTTATAAATTTTGTGTGCAGATATATAATTCAAGCGTCGCATATTACTGTTATACCATTACGTAACTGCGAGCTATGCACAGATACGTCATTTTCTAAATTAACTTCTGTTCATGTAAAACTTTATTGTTAGTTGTCTGAATAATAACAATCACTCAAATATATTCTCTTGAAAGGAAATTGAATTAAAATAGTATACTGCACATCCAGTGAGAATGCAAAATATCTACAGAAGTGCCTAATCAATAGAATAGCAAACTAATTCAGATATATGCATGTATGAAGTGTGAAAGTGGGTTATAAGAATGTTGAAATCTATATTTTCCATCACCTGAATCTTATCCTTCAAATACAAGACAAAAATATCAATTTTATTTGAAGAAAGTAATAGAAATAATGTATTCGTTTGCGTAAGTTCTAATCAAGGCATAATTTATCGCTGGAATAATTATTGACAAAGAAAGTTTTTCACACATGGAAAAGTTAATAATACCTGAAGCTATAGCAAATTGCAATGAAAGATGCAGATTCGGTAAAATTATAATTATAAAAAACTTTGCTAAATTTGTAGAAATATGAAATACATATAAATAGTAAAGAGATAAAAAAAAATGTTTCAAATATGCAAGTTTTTGTGAGAGATACTGCCTGCCATTATAATCTTGTGAAAAGAAAAAAAAGCCATAAAATGGTAAAGAAACATTCATTAGATTAGATAGAATTGAATAAATACAATGCCTTGAAAAGAATTCTGTCGTTATCAATTCATAGGCAAATACAGCAATTATGCAAATAGCCATTGAGATATGGTATATTACATGAAATGCTTG
Source organism: Octopus sinensis (assembly GCF_006345805.1). NCBI lineage: Eukaryota > Metazoa > Mollusca > Cephalopoda > Octopoda > Octopodidae > Octopus > Octopus sinensis. Next base: position 16,764,460 of record NC_043004.1, read on the forward strand.
TCTATGATGTTGTAACAATATATGTGTTTCAGAAATTTTGAAAAATAATAATGTAGTAGTTGTGCGGTTATATGTGCTATACTGAAAGTAATTTATTTTAACTATTTGGTAAATATAGTAACGTATACTTCATATACATGAATGGATAAATAGTTTATTTAGCAATCATTAAGACATACTTATGAAATGGTGTGGAACTATTTATGAACATCATCACTCCAAATGGTGTTGTAGTGAAGAACTTTTTTTTCATATTATGCACGAGGTAGGTGATTATTTGTACATCTGCCTGTGGAAATAAAACTAATATTTCAAACCTTTTTTCATAATATTACAACTAGAAAGCTTAGGCACTAATTATATACGACATCATGTTCAACTCCGTGTTCTACATCTAAATTATTCTTCTCTAGAATTAAAAACATTCGGAGAAAATTAACGACAAAATCCTAGGAATATTGTTGTCACAGTTATTAAATATTCTATTAATCCTCCTCTACCAAGCTGATATATCACATTAAATTGTCAATATTCTTTTATGGCAAAACTAACAAGCATCGAAATAGGGGCCAAAGAACTCTTAAATTACAGTTCAGTGCTTTAGAGAATAAGGGTTCATTGGATTCCCACCCACGGTGTTCTGGATAAAACGGGGTCGTCATGGCTGAAACATCTTTAGTATTAGGTGTGCGTATGTGTGTGTGTGGTGTGTGTGTGTGTGTGTGTGGTGTGTGTGTGTGTGTGTGTGTGTGTGTGTCAGAGAAAAGTGGGGCTGAGCAACAAAGAACAAAAATCAACTAATGTATGAATATATATTTGACTACCATTAGATATGACAAGTCACAGTACTCACAAACTATTGAGAGTAAATTAATTTATTAATTAGATTGTCTAAATTATATCTATAGTATGACTTTTGTTTTATCCAATGTGAAACACTAATTCAAACACACATCACTGAGATTGGATTTATAAGGAAAAACTCACAAGCCAGGGATTAAATATAATACCCGAGTTATAACATGCATTTTATTTATGTTGCACATGAAGTTAAAATCTCGACAAAACTGAGCAAATCTTCAATGAAAGAGCGACCATAGAAAGGCCTTGAAAAATGAAAGTTGGCTCCAAACATGTGCAACGCTTACTTGCCACATCTCTCTGGCTTCGCTGAGCAATTTTGTCTTGTTTTCAGTTTTAACATAGTGGTTTACGTTTGTTTTGAAGACTACAGACGAGTTATTAATTATATTGCTGATCAGTCTTGTCCGATCAAAGCTATGAGGACAGTCATACTAGTCGTGACGATGCCATCATATTTTGGAAGACATATTGTGACTAGAACTGCATTATTCAATGCGTTCGTTAAAATAAAAGTCGATGGATAGACGTAAAGCAAAATTCCTTTTAGCACTCCTTCCGGATATCTCTACATGCTGAGTCCAAATCCCCAAAATATGGATTAAAAAATGCAAGGTGGAATTTCATCAATTGCGAAGCGGAGCCGCCGAGAAAATTTGCTCATCATTATCCTAAAGTTCCTCATGGAAGATTTTTATTTTTATTTTACAATTTCCTCTCATGAACGAAACAAGAATAACCACCGGTGGAAGCGTTCTCGTGAACGTGGAATACGCTGATAAATACAAATAGATGTTTAATTTTTATATAAATATCTTATTTTAATTATTGTGTACTTTATGGCGCTTTTGTAAATATTTGTACTTTTTTATGTTTTTAATTCGCCCACGTATATATTGCATAACCCTTTTCACTCTTTGTCTTATCCACCCCGCCTACCGTCTGAACTTTCTTTGTTGTTTTTTAATATTTAAGCTCTTGTGATTAATAGGAAATATATTACCATAATTATTATTCGTGTTGCTGCTGTTGTTGTAGCAGCGATTAGTAGTAGTAGTAGTAGTAGTAAATTGACGCGCTACCCACGTATCTCAAATACATTCAACGCATTCCCGTTATTGCAAAATGGAGAAAAGTCATTGGAAATGGCGTCTCATGTAACGAAAAAAATTTACATTTTCTATATTAATTTGGAAAAAGCCTAGCAATTGTTGCGAAGTAAAATAAAAGAAAACACAATTAAGATTTCGAAAATTTATTTGTAAGAGAATTATAATTAAACAATAGAATGTGCGAAACGCATTTCATATTTCATTAGTATACTTTCATACAAAAGAAGGCATTCTTAATATATTCTGAAATAATTTAGTCGGATAATAGAAGAATTTCCAAAATGATTAGCTTCATTTGTTGGTAATGCACATTTTATATGAATCAGCAGCTACTAAGAAAAAAAAAACATTTACAATACCAGTCCTTCGAAGTTACAAATAAGATGATGTCGATGGCGGTGGTTGAGACGATGAAGGCGGACGATGGCAACGACGACGATGACGATAATAACTATGGCAACGACGGTGGATGTAATAAAAACTGTGACTATCATGATGATGATGATGATGGTGGTGGTGGTGGTGGTGATGGCGACGACGACGATAAGAAAGACGATGAGGCGGGGACTATGGATATTACGAAGATGATGAAGCGGAGGAGGAGGAAGAACAGGAGATGGAGAAGATGACGAATAGAAGACGGAGGAGAAGAAAGAGAAAGAAACGGAGGAGAAGTAAGGGAAGACGTAGAAGACGGAGGAGGTGGGGAGGAGGAGGTGGATGAGGAGGAAGAGGAGGAGGGGAAGGAGGCGGAAGAGATGGAAGATGAGACAGACAGGGCGGGGAAGTGTGGCGTGGAAGCATAGAAGTAGGGGAAGAGGAGGACGAGGAGGAAGAGGAGGACGAGGAGGAAGGGGAGGACGAGGAGGAGGCGGAGGAGGCGGAGGAGGTGGAAGAGATGGAAGAAGAGACAGAGCAGGCGGGGAAGTGAGGCGTAGAAGCATAGAAGTGGAGGAGGAGGAGGAGGAGGAAGAGGAAGGGAAGTAGAAGGAATTTACAAAAATACTACAAAGATTTATGTTTACAGTTTTTGAGATGAGTTAACAGTCGTGTAATATGATTTTATTGGACTATTAACCTCATATTAGAAACACAAAAGAGAAGGTTAATCGTTCAATCAACTCACACACGATTCACTGTGATTCACTAAGTAGTTAAGAACTTTCAGTTTTGTTGCCTTTATTTTTTCTTTTTTGGTTTCCGCTTTTCCTATTTTATTCTTTTTTATTTATTTTTTTTTTTTTTTGTCTTTCTTCATGCCTTTAAACCTTCCTGATATTCAGTAATACAATTCATTTTACCGTTGTCCCTTCTGAATTTTCTATTGCTTACTGCGCGCAAAAAGAAACTGTAAAATAATATAAATTTGAAGGAAGGATACATACAGGTTTGACTCAAATATAATAAGACAAACTACAAAATGAGATTTTCTTTTCTTTTCCGTATTTTAGTTGTGATTCAGTCCAAATCATCTCATTGCTACAAATAGAATTTTTCCCCAAAGATACGCGTAAGATATTTAAGTCCTGCATTGATAATTAAATTTCATGTAGATATCTGAATTTTTGCCTAATTTTTTTCTTATGAGATAAGATTCTTATCTTTATGAAAGTGTTTACTTCTTGAAAAACCTATCGTCTTTGAAAACCTTGTATAGATTTTTATTTATAACTCGAAACCATTATAAATTAAGAACAAATTGTGTCTCAGACTTGCAGCAAATAGATTATGATGAGGATAAATGCTACGTACCATTGTGAATGTTTAAGCAGTTTAAAAAGAGAAAGAGAAATGACGACGACAAGGTAGATATGCGGTTGTGGTTGGTGGGCGGAATTGGATAGATTAAAGAAACGAAGCTGGAAATCGGTCACCGAAAACAAAAAGACAGCGAAAAATCAGTGAGGGAAAAAAAAGCAAAAGACGGTGAAGGAGGAGAAGGAAAATGACCGATTTTATTGATTGAAAGAAGCGTCTTAAGTACAACTATTCTACATGAGAAGAATGTACTAAATATATTGCTGTGTGCTACACATAAATGAATTGATAGGTAGAGGGAAAGAGAGAGAATCATATATAGCTATATATATATATATATATATAATAATAATAATAATATTAGGGAGTAAATCCAAACTTACAGGGAAAAATTAGATTTAGGATTAAATCTAATTTTATGGTATAAATATATATTATATTAATTTAGAGATAAAACCACTATTAAGCAAATCAAACAGTGAAAATCATAAGCCAATACATAGAAATAAAAATCAAACAGTGAAAATCATTATTTCTATGTATTGGCTTATGATTTTCACCGTTTGATTTGCTTAATAGTGGTTTTATCTCTAATTTAATATAATATATTATATATATATATATATATATATATATAGGCGCAGGAGTGGCTGAGTGGCTTCGCTACTACATGGTTCCAGGTTCAGTCCCACTGCGTGGCACCTTGGGCAAGTATCTTCTACTATAGTCTCGGGCCGACCAAACCTTGTGAGTGGATTTGGTAGACGGAAACTGAAAGAAGCCCGTCGTATATACATACATATATATATATGTGTGTGTGTATGTTTGTGTGTATGTATATGTATGTGTATAAATATGTTTCTGTGTCTGTGTTTGTCGCTTGACAACCGATGCTGGTGTGTTTGCGTCCCCGTTACTTAGCGATTCGGCAAGAGAGACCGATAGAAAAAGTACTAGGCTTACAAAGAATAAGTCCTGGGGTCGATTTGCTCGACTAAAGGCGGTGCTCTAGCATGGCCGCAGTCAAAAGACTGAAACATAAAAGTAAAAGAGTATATATATATATATATATATATATATATATATATATATAATATATATATATATATATCACACATCAGCAAGGTCATGGAACGAATAGTCAGAAGGAAGCTGATCACCTTCCTTGAAGAAAATGACTTGCTGCCCGACACCCAACATGGTTTCCGACCAGGGAGAAGCTGTTTAACTCAGCTCCTACAACACTATGACTGGGTGCTGAAACGGCCGCTCAACCACTCAAATGTGGAAGTGATATATCTCGACTTTGTAAAGGCCTTTAATAAAGTCGATCATGGAATGATATGTCACAAACTGCGTGATCTCAACATAGTTGGAAAACTGGGAGAATGGCTTCATGACTTTCTGAAAGATAGAAGTCAGGTGGTAGTGGCCAATGGGGCCACTTCCATTAACACGCAAATAGTGAGCGGTGTTCCGCAGGGCACTGTTCTGGGACCACTACTGTTCATAATGGCCCTCTCAGACATGCCCTCAGCCACGCAGAGAGCCACGATCACAAGTTATGCAGATGATACAAAAGTTTCACAGGCAATACAGAACCCTGAGGACACTAAACACCTGCAATGTGAGCTAGACAAAATATACAAGTGGGCCGAAAAGAATAGCATGCAGTTCAATGCTGAAAAGTTTCAAGCTCTATACTATCAGCATGCAAAACTAAATGCAATACCCAATGAATACACTGGACCCGGAGGAATAGCAATCCCAGAGGCACAATCAGTGCGTGACCTAGGTATTTACATGAGTGATGACGCGACCTTTCGTGTACATGTTGCTAAATTGGCAATGAAATGTAGACGACTGGCCGGATGGATCCTCAGAACCTTTAGAACAAGAGAACAAGAAACCATGATGGTCCTCTGGAGGACACTTGTCCGAAGCCACTTTGACTACTGCTCTCGGTTATGGTCACCATCCAGTGTCAAGTTGATCACAGAGCTCGAGGCGATCCAACGTAGCTACACAAAGAAGATAGCCTCTATGCAGAATGTAAGCTACTGGGAAAGACTCAGGAAATTAAAATTATATTCCCTGGAGCGTAGGCGGGAAAGATTTGCCATAATATACATCTGGAAGATCCTGGAGGGAAGTGTCCTGAACTTTGGCATCGAGAGTTACGCAAATGCCAGAACTGGGCGCCACTGCGTGGTGCCTAGGACTCCAAACTTGCCATCAAGATGTAGGACAAGATTCTGTGATAGCCTGGGCTTCCGAGGCCCACAGCTCTTCAATATCCTCCCGAAGAACCTGAGAGACCTGCATGGGGTGGATACAGATGTCTTTAAAATGAAGCTGGATCTCTTCCTGTCAGGTGTCCCAGATGAACCAACTTCACGGCAGGAGGGGCAGATGAGGGCAGCTGCATCGAACTCTCTCATGCACCAAATAGCAACTGCTAGAAAGCTTTCATGAAGTGAAACCAAGTAGCAACACCAAATGGCGGTGCCCCAGCATGGCCACAGCTCATAAGCTGAAACTGGAAAAATCAAATCAAAAATCAAAATCATATATATATATATATATATATATATTATATATATATATATATATATATATTATATATATATATATAGCTAGATACATAAAGACATAAATTGATAGATAGATAGATAGATAGATACATATATACATACATATATACATATATATGTATATGCGCACACATGCATATTATATGTGTGTGTGTATATATAGATATATATATATATATATATATATATATATATATATATATATATATATATATATATATGCAGCGGTTGGACCTCAAAATTACAAACAAATTTATTCTAATATAGGGTAGGACCGCCTTTGGCAGTAATTACAGCTTGAATTCTACGAAGTATGGACTCGTACAAAGATTAAATTGTTTCCCAAGGAAGTTTTGTCCATTATTCAGGTAAATAACTCTCCCAGTTCTTCTGGTGACGACGGTGGAGGATATTGACTCCTTACTTGTTTTTTCTAAAATGCACCATAAATATATGTATATATATATATATATATATATATATATATATATATATATACAATTGAATAAATTTAAAATAAGGTCTGGTTTTCACATTTTTTTATTATTGTATTTAATTTTTGTTTTACAATGTTGAAGTGTGTTAAACATTAAAAGAAATATTTTGTAATGTTCATAAAGTTCAACTACCGCTTTCATACGTTCTTAGTCATCATTGTATTTCAAAATGTATTTAACTGACTGTTGAATTCTTGACAACTGTAATAAAATGACTGTCTTCTTCCTTTTTATACCTTTTAGAATGCTCCAACAAGCTGTATTTTTCGAATACGGTTTTGACCAGTCAGCATACAGCTCAAACGTCACGGTTTGCCGGTCGCGCCGATATTACTGGCATAGATCGCACATTTATTTTAACCAATTAGCTTGCGGTTTACATGTAATGGTTTTATGAGTGAGCAAACTTAGTTGGTTTCGATCGTTTTCATTTCAAATGGTGGGAGTCTTCTGTAATGTGCTTAAATTCACATGTTAAAGATATTTTTAAATCCAAATCATTAACTGGTTGTTATATTGTTGTTGTTATTTCCGTTCAGAACAGGTTTGAACATTTTAATAAAACGTTTTTCGTTATCTTTCTTCCAAACTCACTTGTGTCATGCAGTTAGTGGAAAAGAAAAATTAGAAATATTCTCTGACCTCATATTCGTCAATGAAATTTGGCGAACATTAGTGTTCCGTATTTGTTATCTGTGGACTCGCGAGCTGTCAAGAACTCAACTGTCAATTAAATCATTTTGAAATATGATGATTACTACGAACGTATAAAAGCGTTAATTGAACTTTATGAACATTATAATTTTTTTTTAATATTTCAACATTGTAACACTTGTTGAAACACTTCAACATTGTAAATAACACCTCAACATTATAAAAACACGTCAACATTGTAAAAACACGTCAACATTGTGAAAACTCTTTTGAAAAATACAATAATAAAAAACGTAAAAACCAGACAGTGTTTCAACTTTAATCAACTAATATATCTATGATATATCATAAATATTAATTTTTGATACTGAATAGAAGAAATATTTATAACAACATAGTTCCCAAATGATACCTTCACAAAATAAGAAGGTTAAATTGTCTAAACGTTATTCAAATATCAACCACAATTAAAGTTAGTCAGAAATAAGCAACCAGCTAAGCTTTTCACATACTTTATTTTATCAACTCTATAACAATAATTTAGCTAAAATTTCTATACTAGCAACACCGTGACCTAACGCTAGCACACCTAAATAAACACGCAATATTAAAAAAGTTTTACCTACTCGACTGAAGTCTGAGCACTAACCTTTATCGTTTGAACACAAAGAACTTACATCTTCTAAACAGTTTTCACATAGCGTTGGCGTGGCTGTGTCGTGTGGCAGGCGTGGGTCAGTAGGAGGAAGATTGCTCCTTAACCACACGGTTTCGAATTCAGTCAAATTGCGTAGCACTTCGGGTGACCAGAGGCTCGTGAGTGAATTAGTAGACGGAAATTGCAAGAATCCCCTCGTATGTGTGTGTATGTGCTTACTCTCCCACCACCACCACCACCTAAAAGATGGTGTTGGTTTGTTTCCGTCCTCGTAAAATTGCGGTTCGACAAAAGAGCCTGGTAGGAAAACTACTAAGTTGATGCGTCCGAGTAAACTCTGCACGTCAATACCCCAGCATACACACGTGCTTCGCTATATACATGTGCAAGTCAAAGTGGTACGTTAATTTACTTAACTATGTGCATATATGTAGATACGTTTCTGTAGGCACAAATGCGAAAGGGAATATATACATATATATATATATATATATATATATATATATATATATATATATATATCAATAAATGGTGGGGTTGTGTTGACCGCACGTGGAGAAATGATAAGTAAGGAAAACTTTTTTTAAAAATGCAGAATGCTCAAATGAAAGAAAATTTTAATAACCTGAAAAACAACGCTCCCTAAGAGAAAAACTAACATTGGAAAAAATGAAAACTGAAGTAGAACTTCTAAAACTCAGAGCACAAAACCACGAACAAAAATACACAAAAATAGACGATGAGATACTTCTAGAACTAACCTCACACACCAACGAACAGCCCCTCGAACTTGTTATTAAACTATGGAAAGATGAATGTGAAAAGGAAGAACGAACCTCCCTTAAACGCTGGGAAAACAACAAAGATTTCTTCCTCAACTATGAAACACAATTCATATTAAACCATAAATCCAAAAACCCATTCATAAAAGTACCCACAACACAGACTTCCACTGTACCCCATAAACACCATTCCAAACCGCACCTCAAATACACATACTCTCCAAACCCCCTCCTAACAGGACATAACCTCCCCCAACCATATAAAAAACCTTCCCCCCCCCGAAACATCTCAAACAAGACCCACCACAAAACCTGGTTTTCCAATCACTCTAACACCCCTCCCCCACCGATTAGAACCTTCAAGAACCTCCCATACACTAGACATTATCCCCCCTCAAGGCTCCCCTCCCTCACACTAATAACAAACAAGGCATCCTACCCACACCGATACATATAATACCCACCCAACGAACCCCCTATAGTCCACCCATCCAACAACCACATTCCTACCACATCTCCTACAGATCTCCAAACCCTCACATCCCACACGAACCCAATCACCACAACTACATACCCCCCTACATCCCCCCCATACAGACACACACCCACAAACCAGACACACACCCACAATCCCATCGCATTTCTCACAAATCCTTACACCATCGCATCCCATACCAACACAAATACAACTACCTACCCCCCTCCAACCTCCCCACCCAAAAACACTCCTACACATACAACCAGAACTTTAACAAAGAATACACCCCTTACCTCAACAACCATTTTTTAGACAGAGGGGAAAAATACAAACACCACCGCTAACACAGACCCAAAATAAGAAAACAAAAATTATAAACCTCTCCAGCAAAACACTGACACCAACCCAAATCAACATCCTAGCAAGAGGTTTGAAATTCACACCCACCCCAAGAACACCCAACGTCAAGGATGACGTTTCTGAATTCTGCAGAAAACTTCGCCAAACAGAAGCTTTGACAGATATCAACAATGAGGACGACTCATTGATCAGAAATAAAAGCAACTTCCTACCACCAAAAGGGAGAAATAAAACACTGGACGATTTCTGCAAACACATCCAGAGTCTCCCCTTTACCCCAAGCAAAACCAAGGTAAAATCCAATTTCAGTAAGGAAGAATGGGAAAACCTACCTGACATACAACTGGATAAAAACCTCACCATCAAAGAAGCGGACAAAGGGAGTGCTGTGGTCCTTATGGACACGGAATTTTATAAACACCTAGTGTTTTCCATGCTTAACAATAACATTTTCTTTGAGGTTTATTAACAACTACAAACAGCAAAAAACAATCAGAAACCTCACCACACTCATACGCCAATACGGTCAGGGACTCACAGAAAAAGAAAGGGATTATATCACCATTTTCAAATGCAAGCCCAGCCTGTTTTATGGCCTTCCTAAAATCCATAAAAACAAATACATCACCGAAGCCTGCAAACTCTCCACTGACATCCACATCAACATCAAAGCACCGGAGGACCTAAAACTAAGGCCCATCGTGGCTGGTACCTCCTGTGAAACACACCGCCTGAGTAACTTCCTAGACATCCTTTTGAAACCTTTCCTTACCCACATCAAAAGTTTCATTAGGGATGATCTGGACATGCTCAAACACCTCCCGAAAACAGTTAACGAGGAGGCACTCCTGGTATCCTTTGATGTCATCAACCTCTACACCAACATTCCACATGAGTATGGTATAGAGGCAATTGACTTCTGGCTAGAAAAACACCCAGAGACATTCCCTGACCGCATTAACAAGTCTTTTATTACAGAATCTCTCAAGTTCATTCTGACAAACAATTTTTTTCTCTTCGACGACACACACTACCGTCAAAAATGTGGCATTGCGAGGGGTACCAAGGCTGCACCAGTCCTTGCGAACCTCATAATGGGTTACTTCGAACTGTCACTCTATGAAATATCAAGCCAGAAATTTGGACATGCTTTCCACACCTACCTAATGGAAAACTGGAAAAGGTATTTAGATGATTGTTTCATCATATGGAAAGAACCTTATGAAAAACTCCTGGAATTCAAAACCATACTAAACAACATACATCCCAACATCCAATTCACTATGGAATTAAGCAAACATCATCTCCCATTCCTTGATCTCCTAATTATAAAAACACCTAAGAACCAAATCATAACAGACATCTACCACAAACCTACAGACTCACAACAATACCTCCTCTTTAGTTCATGCCACCCAAAACACACCAAGACAAATATCCTTTCAATTTAGCTAAAAGGGTATGCACCATTGTCTCGGATCCAAAAACACGAGAAATACGCCTTCAAGACCTCAAAAAAACACTATTACAACGTCAATATCCCTCTACCCTTATAGAGTATGGAATAAAACACGCCAAAGAACTAGACAACACTACACTGAAAACCACCCAACCTAACACCACACACAACCTCAAAATACTTCCATACATTTCCACCCACAACCCCAAAAATATCGAAGCATACACCACAATCATACAAAACCTCAGTCTACTGTCAACAGACCCATAAATGAAAAATATTATAAATACACACAAAATCCTCAAATGCAAAAGGCAACACAAATCTTTAAAAAAACTCTTGACAAATGCCAAACTTCACACACCACATCCACCCCCAATAGTAAAAAAATGTGCACGCTCAAACTGTGGTACCTGCCCCTTTCTACTTGAAGGCTCTGAATTTACCTTCAAACAAGGTACGAAGTTTAAAATCAAGACTAACTTCTCCTGTTCCTCCGAGAACCTTATCTACGTTCTCACATGCGCTGGTTGCCAACATAATTATGTTGGACAAACGAGTCTCCCGTTACGTAAACGAGTAACGGTGCATAAAGAACAAATAAATCTCCCGGAATACCGACAAATTCCACTGAGTGACCACTTAGACTCATGTGCTAAAGACTTAAACCCCAAATTCTATATATTCCCCTTCTACCAATGTAAAGACGGGATCACCACACAGGAGAGAATTAACAAGGAGAATCTCTTTATTTAAAAAATTCCAAACACAACTTAATATGCAAACTCCTCGTTGATCAAACTTCCTTTCTCTACCTCACTCTTCATGGATGGACTAACACAAATATATAAAGATACCATGCATTCATCACTTCAAGCTAAAACTTATATTCTTTAAATATCATTTTTACTATTGTTGTTATTACTATCATTTTTATTATAAATGATATGACAATTTGAAATGCAATTGTCTATGCAGATTTATATAATTAGAAAATAATATAAATAAAGTGTTAAAATCTGAAAGTTAAGTTAACAAGCAATTATATATATAAAAAAAGATAACGCAAATGAAGCTAAAATGATAATTTTATAATTTGGGTTTTATTGAAGAACTCAAAAGAGTTGTCTCCCCTTACTCACAACACAGGAACGGAAGAACCAGAACCACAATTACTACTACTTCCTGTCCTGCAAACATGCTGAATTTAACAACACAACACATGCTTTTAATCCCTTTGGATCTTAACACCTCAAGGTAATTTTTTCGTGAACAACCATAAAACTCAAGATACACAACGAACTCACAATGTATCGGAGAACTTATTTTTTAATTTTTGTACATTTTTATCATTATTCTTTTACAAAAAACAATACAATTTTTTTTTTCCCCTTTCTAATTTTAAAAAAAACTTTTTAAAACATAAATATTCTTGACAAGTCATACAATGACGAAAACCGGTTGAATAAATATATATTTATATATTTTATCAATTTCTCATTTTATTAAAATTTTCTTTCATTTGAGCATTCTGCATTTTTAAAAAAATTTTCCTTACTATATATATATATATATGTATATATATATATATATATATATAATATATATATATATATATATATATATAAGTGCATAAGTGTATATAGTTTATATGTTGATCGTTGTATGTATATATCTACGTACGCATATATATTTATGTATTTATAGTTGCCTAAATATAGGTATGTATATGCTCGTATGTACGGGAATGTAGATGTGTGAATATTTAAATGTGAGTGCATAGGTTTCTGTGGGAGAATGTGTGTATGAGTTTGTGTGTGTATGTGTGTATGTGTGTATGTGTCCGACCACTAAATACTAAAGTCCGGCTTAAAGCAGTCACATGTGTAGCCAGCCACGATCAGAGATACATCCAAATAGAAAAGATGAGAGATACAACCAAATAGAAAACCAATCCCATTTAAAAGCCAGCCAGTACCGTCTACTACCATTAATAACAATCCGACAAATGCGCTATTGCGGCAAACACCATGGGCCTGTCAACCTCTACTTACATTCAAACTACGATGAACAGATAAGTCGACGATTTCAAACTAACGGAGACCACTCGTATATCGCATGAGGAAACACCAATAGATCCCATTATGCAAACAAACAGTGGCATAATCAAATACCAGTATTCTTGGAGAACTATGTTGCGTCGAAACAATTGTCCAACCGTACTCGTTCTCGACTCCACATTCTTCACTTTTACATTCACACGTGACAAATGCCCAAACTTAAACTTAGAAGTATATAATAGAACTACCGATTCTACTGTGTAATTCTGAAGTTGGACGAGCTTTGTTCTGTACCATGTATTATATATATATATATATATATATATATATATATGTATGTATATGTGTGTGTGTGTGTTAGTGTGTGTGTGTGTGCGTGTGTGTGTGTATCCGTGTGTATATGTGTGTGTGCGTGTGTATGTATGTATGTATATACACGCATACATGGAATACAAGATAGAAGGAAAGGAATGCATATATGCTATAATGCGAATGAGCTTGTAAAGTTTACTTCAATTCTTGTTCACTGTTCAGTTTGAACATTTGAATATCGGTATCTGAGGTCAAAGTGTTTCAGAGAAGTTATAAAGTCTGTGTCTGGAATTGGAGAATCATAAAACAAGGTATCATAAACTGAAAAGCAATACATATTTGGCTTTGATTTAGAATGTGCTTGTGTTTGTGAATGTCGCTACAATGCAGTTCTGTGAATTATACTGCAGTATGGGAATAATGATATGCACATTTTATAGAAAGTTCCGGCCTAAGGCATATTTGCCGATGAATATAAACGGAAACTTACATTCCTACAGACACATAGGCACCAGGAAGAAGTATCAGGTATATGTAGTAAAGTCTAGCAAGATGGGTCTTAATATATGTTGAAAAGGGAATATTATGTATTTGTTAGTTAATTAGTTATGTTTTATTCACAAGCATGTTTTATATAATATGGTAGATGCATTTATTTATATTTATATAGACAGCGTGACGATGCTGTTGAATGAGACTAGTTTGTGACAACGCGATGTGATAGAAAATATACATGTATAAATACACACATGTATAAATATATATAATTGTATATTATATATGTATATATGTGCACACACACACACACACACACACACATATATAGGTATATATATATATGGCAAACAGTCAAGAATGCTTATTTCTTATCTATTCCTTCTGTTTTGCGTATGTGAATTACAGGGTTTGTCATGCCCGGAGTCCAACTTTGATAGAAATAAGCATTCTTGACTGCTATTTCTATTTTTTCGGTATGCGGTCAAGCAACCTGTTTGCCTGTCCCTTTTTCTTATATACAATATATATACTGAACTTTACAGAAGTTCCTGCCGGTAATCGGCTATATTTACATACCGAATTCTACCAGTAAATAATTGGGGTTTTTTTAAAAAGCCTTTATAGAAATTATTTACTCTTATTATTATATTACTATTTGGTATATATATATGTATATATGTACGCATGTATGTATCTATGTGTATATATGTATATATGTGTATGCGTGTCCGTCTGTATGTATGTATGCATGCATACATGTATATATGCATACTATCTATGTGTATATACATATATTGCTATAAGTTCATTTGTGGTTAAACGAATGAGAAAATATTCTTGAAAACACAGGTGATCTCGTATATTTTTCCAGCTCTGAGGTTATACCAAGACGTGTTTACATCTATTTAAAATCCCACTTGCTTATGCATATATATGTATATATATATATATGTGTGTGTGTATATATATATATATATATATATAATATATATATATATATAATATATATATATATATAATATATATATATATACATATATATACATATATATATCATATATATATATATGTATATATATACATATATAAATATATATATATAATATACATATATAAATATATATATATATATATATATATATAAATATATATATATATATATATATATATATATATATATATAAAATATAATATATGTGTAAATAATATCGTTATGTTTTTTAACAAAACCAACAATTATTTACTGGTAGATTCCGGCATGTAAATATAACCATTAACGG
This sequence comes from Octopus sinensis, assembly GCF_006345805.1. Taxonomy (NCBI): domain Eukaryota; kingdom Metazoa; phylum Mollusca; class Cephalopoda; order Octopoda; family Octopodidae; genus Octopus; species Octopus sinensis. The sequence continues at coordinate 16,779,823 of NC_043004.1, forward strand.
TAGGAACTTCTATAAAAGTTCAATATATATATATATATATATTGTATATAAATAAAAGAGGCAGGCAACAGGTTGCTTAGCCACGTACCGAAAAAGTTAGAAATAGCACTCAAAGACTGTTTATTTCTATTTTCTACAAATGAGACTCCACATACGACATATCCCTGTAATTCACATATGCAAAACAGAAGGAAAAAATAACGAAAACAAAGTCTAACGATCATTTACGAACGCGTTTCTAGAATAGGAATATAATAAAATGTAAATTCCAAGTCTTTCATGGAAATTTTTTTGAAAAGTTTTCTGAAAATTTTCATCAAAATTTTTTTTAAATTTTCTGAAAATTTTCCTCAAAGTTTTTGGAAAGTTTTTTTCAAAATTTTCTTCAAAATTTTTGAAAATTTTAATCAAAATTTTCTGGAAACTTTCCATGAAAATTTTTGAAAATTTTCTGAAAATTTTCATCAAATTTTTTTCAAAATTTTTTTCAAAATTTTCATCAAAATTTTGGAATTATTTTGAAACTTTTCGTCAAGATTTTTGAAAATTTTCTGAAAAGTTTTTTGAAAATTTCAATCATAATTCTTGAAAATTTTTTTGAAAATTTCATCAAAATTTTTGAGAATATTTCTGAAAATTTTCATCAAATCTTTTGAAAATTTTCATGAAAATTTTTGAAAAATATTTTTGAAAAATATTTCTGAAAATTTTCATCAACATATTTGAAAATTTTTATTAAAATTTTGAAAAGTTTTTTGAAAACTTTCATCAAAATTTTTGAAAAATTTCATCAAATTTTTGAAAACTTTTTTGAAATTCTCATTAAAATTTTTAAAATGTTCTTTGATAATTTTCATAAGAATTTTTGAAAATCTTTTGAAAATCTTTTGAAAATCTTTTGAAAATTTTATCAATATTTTTGAAAAGTTATTTGAAAATTTCCATCAATACTTTTGAAAATTTTCATCAAACTTTTTGAAAACTTTTTGGAAAATTTCCATCAAAATTTTTGAAAAGTTTTTTTTAAATTTCCATCACAACTTTTGAAAAGCTTTTTGAAAATTTTCATCAAAATTATTGAAAATTTTCATCGAGATTTTTGAAAATATTTCTGGAAATTTTCATCAAAACTTTTGAAAAGTTTTTTTAAATTTTCAACAAAATTTTACTCAAGGGCAGGTTAGATATTCAGAAACATGAGCCCTATAATATTTTAATATCGACAGGAACGAATTATTGCTTTTTCGAATACATTCAATGGCACTTACATTTCAAATGATTAAGCAGCAGATTCATTGAAAATAATTAATAATTTCAAATTCCACTACCCACACCCACACACACATATCTTTCACATTAATCAGTAATTATACTGCAGCCATGCTGGGTCATCGTCTTGAATTTTAAGTCGAATGAATCACCCTCAGTACTTGTTTTCAAAGCCTGGCACTTATTCTATCGGCGTTTATTGCCGAACCGCTACCTTACGGTGGCGTAAACACACCAACACAGGTGTGTCAAGTGGTGATGCGGGGACAAACATACACACACACACACACACACACAACATATATATATATATACATACATACAGAGATATATATCCGACGGGCTTCTTTCAGTTTCCGTCTATCAAATCTACTCACAGGGCTTTGGTCGGCCCATGGCTATGGGAGAAAATAATTGCCCAAGGTGCCACACACTTAACTGAACCCATAACTAAGTGGTTGGTAAGCAGCCAAATGTGCAGGAAAAAAACAGGGACAGGTGAGGAATTAAGAAGCAGAAGCATTAGTTTGACGTTCGAGAAAATGCCAGAAAGACTTTTCAATTTTTCTCGAGCTTTAAACTGATACACCTGCTTCTTGTTTCCTCACCTGTCTTTGTATTTTCTTTTCTGTACATTTAAACCATATATAATACACACCCAGATGGTCATCCCAGTTTGATCCTAAGTCACTGAACTTCCTCCACTCTTGGACCCTCATCTGTCCTACCTTCTCAGACCTTCTGCATCTCTCCTCATCCACCTTGATTCTATCCACACGGATTGTAATTGGAACTTTACGTTTCTCGAACTTTACCATCATGGACCTTTCTCTATATTGATGTTCTTATAGATATGTATAACGTAAGTAAAGCTTCCTTCCCGAGCCATTTCGACGCATAGGGCCGGTTTTCCGGCTCCGTGGTGTATATATACTCCACCTGGAGTGGTCACCGGTCCGTCGCAGGAATACTCGGAATACATGTATTTGCCAGCTGTGTGGATTGGAGCAACGTGAAATGAAGTGATTTACTCAAGGATTCAATGCATCGCCCGTTCCAGGAATCGAAACCACAATCTTACGATCATGCGTCCTACACCTTAAACACCAAGCCATGCGCCTCCACACGGAGGTATCGGATAAGACACCATTCTAATAATAAAATAGAAATAGATGATAAACTCCAAACATTGAAGAAACATGAATGAAGTTATAATGAACAATAGTAGGAAAGACAGGCAGGTTACGTAACATCATTGATTTGCGGATAAGATAAAAATAGATAGATAGATAGATAGATAGATAGATAGATAGATAGATAGATAGATAGATAGATAGATAGATAGATAGATAGATAGATAGATAGATAGATAGATAGATTGGTAGATAGATAGATAGATAAATAGATAGATAGATAGATAGATAGATAGATAGATAGATAGATAGATAGATAGATAGATAGATAGATAGATAGATAGATAGGCAAACAGGGGAAGAGAGGGATAGAGAGATAAATGGATACATAGATATATAGATAGATAGATAGATAGAGAGAGAAAGAGAGAGAGAGAGAGAGACAGGCAGGCAGGCAGACAGACAAACAGACTGGCAGACAGATAGACAGATGTAAATATATAGATAAAGAGGAAAGTATATGTGTGTATGTATTCCGTATTTGCTTTATAACGACAAGTTTACTATGTTTGCAGACTATGATCTCAGAATCTGTATAACGCAGGTATAGCACTCAAAAACAAAAACAAACACCGCAAATTCAAAGCACTGCAAAGTAAGAACAATTATGGTCATAAGGATAGAACACTCCTCTCATCGGCTGCCTATCAGATACGAACGTCATTTCGACTCTGAAGGTAGGAGGACAACTTCTGCCGGTGCAAAACAACTGTAGACAAAATTCCAAATTTTGTTCGATAATGTATGAACCTGGTCCCCAAATTATAAACGTGCATATTGTAACCATGAATATGTACGACAAAATTATTAAAACATACAAATAATCATAATACGGCTTGAATATATTACTTACTTATAAAGAATCATGAAAACCAAATCACAAATCGTGCATACTAACATATACGACGAAATTGAAATTTACGAATATTATATTGAAATTTACTAAAATATATCTATATAAATGAACCAATAATTAATAATTATAATATAAAGCATACCTCAATTCAAAGATTGACCTACGGTGTGATTATACCAACAGCTAACAATCATGTGAAGTAACCAGTATTTCTTAGTCCTACCTATACCAACTTCCATAATACTAAAAGATTAATTGCCTCATTAATCTTTTGGTCTTAAAACCTTCTACACCTAATAAGATTATTAGTAACTCTAAACTAATTACTTTGCATTAGTAATTTTCCGTAATCTTCCGACTTGTGTTGCAAACACGCCATATCGTAGATCTCTAAGTATGTAGCTATCAACGTAAACCATCATTGCTACTTCCAAATTAAACTCGCTATTCATACTGTACACATTAGTAACTACGGAATATTATACCCTTCAACCAAATCGCCCAGATAATTTATCCTCTTAACAGCTTTTCCAACACTGCTCGCCTTTGGGTAAGTTGTAAATATACTTTAAATAGTCAAGAATCTATAATTTGGAACGAAAACATCATTCCATATTTCTACAACTGCTGTCTAAAACTGCTTTTTCTCTTTTCTCTTTCCGTAAATCGCGAGGCAAACTAAATTCAAAGGACTCAAAATGTAAGCCTAGAAACAAACAACTACAAAGAAAAACCTTTCACGGCCATACGAATTCCTCAAACTAGTTGCCAATATTTTCTTGAGGAGGGGCGTCGGTTTTATTGTAATATCTCCTGTGACTAGATACCGTTTACACACCCATTCTCTGCATATTTCATCTGCAAATCATGGTTATTTTGATTACTATGTAAGTCTGACTTTCCTTGCAATAGCTGTCGAATAAAGAAATTATATTTTGTTCAGATCTTCCGTATCGTTTGTGCTCTATGTAAATATATACCAATATCTATCTATCTATCTATATATATATATTATATATATATATATATATATATATATATATATATATATATATTATATATATATATATATATATATTTGTGTGTGTGTGTGTATGTATTTATGTATGTATGTATTCATTTTAAGTTTATCTTTACAGATTTTTTATAAAATTCAGATCCAGCACTCAAGTTACGACATTTCGTAAACGAACAGGTCAATGTAAACAATGAGATCAAAGATAGAAGAACTGGGTAATCGGTGTATATGCATATTTCAAGAGTTATTGCACTTTCATCAGTACTACATCCAACCCACCAACTATCCACGATCACATTGCTTAAATACTCACTAAGTTTCTGACCATTAAATGTCATCTATAATATGTCGTATTGCTTGAAATGCTTGCAGTTATAAATAGTAGAAACGAATAAATACGAAAATATACAGAAATGTTAGCACATCGGGCGAAATGCTTAGCGATATTTCGTCTGTCGTTACGTTCTGAGTTCAAATTACTCCGTGGTCGACTTTGCCTTTCATCCTTTCGGGATCGATAAATTAAGTACCAGTTATGCCCTGGGGTCGATGTGATCGACTTAATCACTTTGTTTGTCTCCTCTGTGTTTAGCCCCTTGTGGCTAGTAAAGAAATGATAAACGAATATAAACTATGTCTCATAGGAATTTAACGAAGATAATATATTTGTGTGTGCTTGTATGTGTGTGTGTGCGTGTGTGTGTGTGTGTGTGTGTGTGTGTGTGTGTGTGTGTGTGTGTGTGTGTGTGTGTGTGTGTGTGTGCGTGCGTGCGTGCGTGTGTGAGTGTGGTAGGGTGTGTTTTTATTCTTGCTTGTATTTGTGCGTATTATGCGTCTGAAACGATGCTTTTTCTGAAGGAACAGTTCGAAAGAGTGCAAATCGTCGTGGAAATTCTCCGCAAGGTCTTAGAATTTAACATTGGCTTTCAAAAGTAGATTTTTAAGATTAATCAAGTGTATAATAGACTCGTAAATTATCGTAATGTCTACAGGAAAATAATTCTAACAACAGAATATTAAATCAAAATACGCCACTTCCAGGAAAATATGTTATATCTTATTAGCATATGCTTTATTAATGAAAACTATAACCTATTTACATCGGATACGAATCCACATAACCACATGCGCTAAGTCCAGCACTTTCTATTGAGGTCCAATGTGGAAATTCAAGCTTTCCTTTCTGTTAGTTTCTCTTTTACTAGCGAATATTTTCTGTCAATTCATTCTTCTTCTAAACTTGCAACATAAACACAACTCAGATAAACTAAAATTCGCTTATTACTAAAAGTTCCTTATCACTTACTTTACTGAGTGGGTGTAAATGTATTCATGCACTGATCGAAGTATTGAGAACAGATTGATATCAGAAGACATAAAAAGGAATGAAGTTAGATTATTAAATTTATAATGAAATGTGTTGTAGCAGTTCTTCAGATGTTGGGTCTGGAAAATTCTATTTGAATTTGTAAACAACTTACTTTACTGACAACGTTATCTTTATCTAATGCTCGCCGATATACTTTTATGTATCTTATTTTAACCCTTCACGGTGTTAAATTTCGTGTAGTTTGATCATTTGGTTGTAGAAATTAGCAATGCAATTATTGATTAGCTAATTAGGACAGCAAATGCGAACTAAGATGAAATTTTATTGGTGTTATTTCAGCAGTTACCGGACACGGCTCCTATAAGTGGTTTATGTTTGTATGTTTCACTTCTAATTTTGCAATACCCAATCGAAAGGGTTATACAAAATTAGCTTCAGTTAACTACAAACATTAACGGAAGATTTGGTAACGTTTGTCTCTCACCTTCATTTAACAAAGATAATATTTTAGTCCCGTGATATGTTTAAACTTTATTATGTCATATTATTATTCTTGGTTTTGTAATTATTTACACTGCAGTACAAATATACTATATGTGCCAATTTCCAAGCTACGAATATTTATCTCCCTTCTCGCATATGTTTTGAAGTTACATCTGAGCATCCAGGAAAGTCATGTAATGCACTTATCTCGGATTAAACGAGATTAGTACCAATTATAAAATGGTATTATAAAGCAAGATGTTGCAGAACATGAGCTAATTACTTTCTACAAATTAGACATGACTATGCCAACAGTCCGGCAATTTCCAGGTTTTCTGCTGTACCACTACACAACCTGTTACACACATACACACATACACACATACATACATACATACATACATACATACACATACATACATACACACACATGCACAAACACACACACACACATACACATACACACACACACACATATATATATGTTTCAATAACAATAATAAAGGGTATCGGTGGCCAGCATATAAAAACGAGACCAATTAAGGTGAAATAATACATATAGTTTTAAGGGCAATCATCATCATCATCGTCATCATTATTTAATGTCCGTTATCCATGCTAGCATGAGTAGGGCTGTTTGACAGGAACAGACAAGACAGAACAATGCACAAAGACTTATTGTCTGTTTTGGCATGGTTTCTACGGACGGATGCCCTTCCTAACGCCCTCCACGTGAGGGAGTGGTAGAAGCCTTATCCTACATTTTGTGCGTTAACAGATGTGAAAACAGTCCGATCCTGGAAGGCAAATAACAAGTTGCCCACTATGTTGTTGGTGAGACTGAGATGGCTCAAATTTCTCACGTCGGATTATTTCAAAGTGCTCAGCTCCTTCGTCGCAGAGGAGCGCCAGGTTTGCCGGTTCCGAGCAAAGCGTTTAAGTTATGCCGCTTGAATGTTGCAGGAGTTGAGGACAAGGTTAAGATGGTCTCCGATCCTCTTCTAGACATCCCCGTGTGGACGAACACCATTTGAAAGCTCTTCGAAGACCATTTTCGGGAGACGATTACCAGGCATCGTCATTACGTGACCGACTCATCTTAGAGGACGACGTTGAATGATGGCTTCAACGCTGGAGATTCCTGCTTGCTGGAGAATTTCCGTGTGGTGGGTATTAAGGGCCAGAAAACGTGTCTTACATTAGAAGAGAGACATGGCTTCGTCAGATGGAGAAGAGAGAAAGATGGCGATATTGTAAAAGAAGAAGCAGGAGCCTTATTTCCAAGTTATAGGGTGGTGCATACGGATTGGAGGAGGTGGGTAGGTAGGTGAGTTCACAAGATTTCCAAATATAAGTGGGAGTTAGATATAGGGAATGTAAGGAGTAGGCACTTGTAGAAGCAGGGCATATTAGGAGAATATATTATGAGGAAAGAAATTAGGTAGGCTCATGGATTTTACTTAGTTAGGCAAGTCTCAAGCACAAACATTCTTGCAAGTGTATATACATATCTGTATGTGTATGTGTGTTCGTATGTATGCATATATATATATGTGTGTGTGTGTGTGTGTGGTGTGTGTGTGTGTGTGTGTGTGTGTATGTATATATGCTGTGAGTTGTCTCACCTCGCTAATTCATATTTGAACATTTTTCATGACATGACATGTTGGGACATGCCAGCAGATGGTTCTTAAACCATTTAGCATATAGTCATAGCCAGTTGAACGGCTCACAGTAGACCCGTTGCTCGGTACGCGGCATTGAGAAGTCACAACGAACACGAAACATCAATGTCTGTCGCTCCGAAAAAAGAATGGAATTTGATGTTAGTTGTCTCACTTAGCTATGACCTGATATATTTCTCGATAAATTTTGAGCGTTAGACTATATACCAGAAATCCCTAGTTTGTCGGGTTCGTTCTGCGTCTGCGCAGTGATCTGATTAGTTAGAAAGAGCAAATTAGTAGACGCACATGTGTCTATCGAGTTGCGCTTCATAATAACAGGAATCTTACTGAAGAGCCTACCTGAGTAAATAAATATTATTTTTATTGCTGAAAAAGGCGAAACTGCAGTCTAAGATGAACAGAGTTAGTAAAAGTTTTTATCTTCATTTCACTAAATTTATCAAGCTTCTATGTTTCTAGTACATACTTCGCCTTTAATGTACTTATATATGAATAATATATGGCCTGTGCTAGAAACACCAGCGATAATAATTAATTTTATTTTATCGCATTTTGAATTTGTTTACATATTTCTCGATAAATTTTGAACGTTAGACTATATACCAGAAATCCCTAGTTTGTCGGGTTCGTTCTGCGTCTGCGCAGTGATCTGATTAGTTAGAAAGAGCAAATTAGTAGACGCACATGTGTCTATCGAGTTGCACTTCATAATAACAGGAATCTTACTGAAGAGCCTACCTGAGTAAATAAATATTATTTTTATTGATGAAAAAGGCGAAACTGCAGTCTAAGATGAACAGAGTTAGTAAAAGTTTTATCTTCATTTCACTAAATTTATCAAGCTTCTGTGTTTCTAGTACATACTTCGCCTTTAATGTACTTATATATGAATAATATATGGCCTGTGCTAGAAACACCAGCGATAATAATTAATTTTATTTTATCGCATTTTGAATTTGTTTATATATATATATATATATATAATTAATTGTTATCGCCATATTAATATGGCATTCTTATAGATATGAGAATAATCGCTGCCGCTGGTCAGCTCCATGAGGCCACCGCCATCAAGATAGCTATTGATACACGATCTGTATCCATTATAACCTTCGAACAAGGGAGGTCAGCCGCTTCACACTGCCAGTCCGACAGCTACAGACGCGTTTCGGGGTATTGCCCCTTGTCAATGTAGCGCAGTCAGACCCGCAGGTGTCGCCACTGACGTCTCTGTTCGAAGGTTTCTATTTACCTAGTTTCAGTGGAATACATCCACTTGTTTTCAATAATAGAAGGTTATAATGGATAAGATCGTGTATCAATAGCTATCTTGATGGCAGTGGCCTCATGGAGCTGACCAGCGGCAGCGATTATTCTTATATCTATAAGAATGCCATATTAATATGGCGATAACAATTAATTTCCAGTAAACGCTGCCGTAATCTCTTTTATAGAGACTTATTAATTTTAATATTTCTATTATATATATATATATAGATAGATAGATAGATAGATAGATAGATAGATAGATAGATAGATAGATAGATAGATAGATAGATAGATGTATATCTATGCATGTACATGTATGTATATGTATATATATTTGTTTGTGTGTGTTTGTACACACACATACATACATGTGACCGCGTGTGTATCGTTGGCGATTTTTTTCCTCGGTCTTCCCTTCCTTGAATCTTTCGTTTTTCTATGTTTCTGACGAAGAGCTCCGCTCAAAACATTGGATGCCACTTTTTTCTTTCCTTTCTTCAGCGTCCAATAACACTGTACTTGTTCCACGTCCTCGCGTAGTTCTGTTTTCTCTTTGTGTTTTCATGTTTGAATTCACTTTAACTATATATATATATATATATATATATATATATATATATATATATATATATATATATATATATATATATATATATATATACACACATATATATATACACACATACATGACACATATATATATCGTGTTTAAAACATTTTTCTTTGCTTCACAGCTGCAAGTTAAATAAAACGCTTTCCCACCATAAATTGCTTTTGTTTGTACTTTTGCTTACAAATAAAATCCACCTTGTTGGCACCATACCACAACATTTCTAAGACGCCTTTATTTACATTCGCCGGCTTTCACATACATACAACCCACCTAACAATTACACACACTTACACACACACACACACACACACACACACCAATATTTTCTATAATCCTTCGCCTACACACATTACATACACAACAACACACATGCGTTCCCTTAAAATATATTATAAGCCTTTTCATGATCAAGCTCATAATCTAAATTCGACAAATATTTCTCTCCTGTCAAAATATACCTTAGCACTGACAGTGATCTGCCATGAGAATATTTCAGGCGAATTATAACAGAGGCGTGGCATTTTCAATGTTTTTTTTTTCTTACTTTTTTATGTCTGAATGAGTGGAGATTTTGGATTATGCTCTTAGAAATGCAAACATTCCCTTCAATGTCGACTAGAAGGGTTGTTACTTGGCAGAAGGGTTGTTGCTTCTTTAGAGAGGATCCGTTGAGCGAACGTCGAGACAAAGTTCGCTAAATAAAGGATGAATATCAGGGCGGAGACTGTGTAGAATAAGTTTTAAGTTTTCTGTTGTACAATTTGATCTAGGAAACTATTTTGCCCATGCATGAATATTCGACCTTAATATTACGTAGCTCAAATACTTATTGTATTTCTCTGCGTTTGGTAAGGATATATTGCTGGTGTTATAAAATCACATGCTATGTTCAGTATTATCTCTAAGTTATGCAGTAGATTAAAGCAGTTTAGCTTTCTTTTCCTAATTCTACCCTGCTGTATGGTTGATGGGGTATTTTGATTGATATGAACTAATTTTCTCAAAAAGAATCAGATAAGGATATCTCCTCCAATAACATAAAAGATCTCAATATGGCCGAGCCATACTTTAAAGAGTCACGATACTATGACCCTTTACCAAAATAAAAATCACCAAACCCTAAAGCCACCAGCTACTTTTTTTTAACCGGAGATCAAGATTATGAAGCAGCGCTCACTTTTGGAAGTCTCCCGAAATTCTTGAAGTTCCAACAAGACTATTCATAGAAATCGGCTATAAACAGTTGCCCATAGGAAATCGGATTCATTTACGCCAAATAATTAATAAATAAATCACTAGCACTGAGTTACCTCATTTGACAATATAGAATGGTTCAAGAACAATGTCTGTAAAGTATAACAATGGCTCTAACGCGAGAAAACATTAACCAATGGAAATGGACTTTACAAATATATTTATGGTTTGAACACTCATTTATGAATATAGCCTGAATAATTACAGATAGATACGGCATGTGTGTGATTGTGTGAATCACTAAGCAACAATGAAGTGACTTCTGTAACCACTTTCTCTTTCATTCCCGCTCTCTTTTTACATACACACACATATGTGTGTGTATGCATGTGTGTGTGCGCGTGTGTATGTATGTATAGATGGCTGGCTAGATGGATGGGTGGATGAATGGATCGACTCTCGATTAATATAGATATGTAAATTCTCCACTTCTAAAGAAATTTATTGCACTCCATAAATTACTTATATTGCTGACATGAAACTAGTTCGCTGTTTATTGAAAATATCATTAGCGGGCGTTAAGTTGAAGGACTTTGTGAGGTTTTGTTTGATATATAAGCCAACTAAACAGTTATGGTGCAATTAAATGCTCTGTATTTGCATACACACACACGCACACTCTCTTTCACACTCACAAACTCTCTGACACACACACACACACACACACACACCACACACACACACACACACACACTGATACATACACACCCTTTCTCTCTCTTACACATACTCTCATACACCCACTCACTCTCTCCCATTCTCGCTCTCTCTCACACACACACCCACACATACACTACAGCACAGTAATACATTTATTCGCCATATTATGGCCTTGTTCTTCTACCATGCGATTTAATATATGCTTACTTTCTCAGCTTCTCATTCTATTGATCTATTTATCTTTATGTTCTCGACCGAATGTTGCAAACTTAAGTTATCAATTGATTAATTGCAGAGAAAATAGTTTCAGTCGGCTTTAATTAGAAGCAACACATCCATTATTTAATATTATCTCCTAGAATTCCATATAAAATGAAACGAAGATTAGAGATTACGGCGATAAAGAGGGCAATGGTGCTATGAATGTTCAGGTGATAGATAATTTTTTGTTTTTGTATATCCTACATTTGTTTATCCACTTGGATGTATTGGAAGTGGAAGAAATGATGACCTTTCTTCTCCCACGAGAAAAATATTCAAAATGGAAGAATAGTTGATTTGTAATTACAATTAACATATGCTGCAACGATATGAAGTAAAACGAAGTCATATCTACCCATGTTTTGGGTATAAATGAACAGATATTGTTATCGAACGTTATCGAGAAAGTTCTCATAAATCTGTGAGAGTTCTTTACTGACATCTCAATCGATTTTCGCCTTAATTCTTTTTTTTATGTTCAAAACTAATATAACGTGTTCATTTTCTCTATTTTAACTCAATCCATTCACTTTAGCAGTTTGTGTTTAAATATAATCTTAGGATAACCAATGAAATTTAAGATATATTTAGAATGAAACTGGATGATTAAATGCAGTAAAACGTAGAAACAAATATCCCTGTGGTGTTGCTGATGTGTCGGAATACTTTTATCGAAAAAACATTTACAAACTTTTGTAAGAGAATAATTTTTACTCCTTATACTCTACATCATTTCATTGATTGTACGAATAGTGGAGAAGAAGCAAACATTTTTAAGATGCGAATGCATATCATCATGATGGATAACACACTCGAGATAACTAAATATTTTATTGCTTTTAAAGCCTGAACGAAACAATGATATTAAATGGGATGAAGGCGGCGAGCTGGCAGAATCGTTAGCACGCCGGGCGAAATGCTTAGCAGTAGTTCGTCTGCCGTTACGTTCTGAGTTCAAATTCCGCCGAGGTCGATTTTGCCTTTCATCATTTCGGGGGTCGATAAATTAAGTACCAGTTACGCACTGGGGTCGATGTAATCGACTTAATCCGTTTATCTGTCCTTGTTTGTCCCTTCTATGTTTAGCCCCCTGTGAGCAATAAAGAAATAGGTATTTCGTCTGCCACTGCATTCTGAGTTCAAATTCCGCCGAAGTCGACTTTGCCTTTCATCCTTTCGGGGTCGATAAATTAAGTACCAGTTACGCACTGGGGTCGATGTAATCGACTTAATCCGTTTGTCTGTTCTTCTTTGCCCCTTCTATGTTTAGCTCCTTGTGGGCAATAAAGAAATAAGGATCGTTAGCACGCTGGGCGAAATGCTTAGCGGTATGTGTCCCTTCGTTACGTTCTGAGTTCAAATTCCACCGAGGTCGATTTTGCCTTTTATCCTTTCGGGTTCGATGAATTAAATACCCGTGAAATACTGGGGTCGATGTAATTGACTGCACCTCCACCCCCACCCCACCCCACCCCCAAAAAATTCAGGCTTTGCGCCTATAAAAGAAAAGATATTAAATGAGATGCATCAAACTAATTAAATCCTCTAAAAGCGTTTTGAATTACTCGAGATAAACTCAAAAACCGTAAATCAAGAAATTGAGAACAACAGTCATGTTCTATAGAAGTTAGACTTACTAATAACTCGGTGGTCAAGAGACTTGTTTTGCAGCCTCGTGCTTTCGTATCAGTCCTACTGTCCGGCACCTTGGGCCAACGTTTTCTACTATAACCCGAATCGACCAATGCCATGCAAAATGAATTTGGTAGACATAAACTCTGGAGAGGCCTATATATATCGGTGTGTTTGTGTCTGTGTTTGTCTCCCCACTCCTCCAGCCCGAGCATGGCCGTAGTCTAATGACTGAAACAAGTAAAACAATATCTGTCATTGTAACTGAATTATTTAAATACATGCCTCTGTTCCACTTGAACTGATTTCCTCGGCTATATTTTGCAATTATGCAAATGAAAGTGACCAAAATTGTTCTTCACCCTTTTTCTAACAAAAAATCTCGGACCATAGATCAAGAGCGGTTTAGGAAGATTACGCATCACCGATGTTATAAGATATGTTCAAAGTAGTTCTGATCAAACTTTTCCTTAAGCACCGATATTCAAATTTCGTATGATAATTGCTCCTTTCCTTTAAGAGTCTCTAACAACTGCCATTAAACTTTATTTTCTTTGTCCAAATATGAACTAAATACCAATTGATTTACATGCTTTTACCTGTCATTCAGTACATCACCATTTGTATGAATTATCCTAGTTCATAACACTTGGTCAGTTAAGTTTTGTTTCTTTTGTTACCTTAATACGCTATCGATTTTTAAAGGAAAGAAAAAGGTCAATAAATACTTGCCATTACATTTTTAATCAACAAAATATGAACCACTTTGTTGCGCAATGCGTCTCCAATCTTTCCTTTAACTTGAAAATACCCTCTTCCCAGAATTGAGGTGGTTTCATGGCAAAGAATTCATCAAGGTATCTTTTTACGTCATCCAAGTAATTGAAATTTTTACCATTAAGACTATTCTGCAGAGACCTGAATAAGTGGAAATCCGAAGAGTAATATCTGGTGAATATGGAGGGTGGGGGTAACACATCACAGCCGAGCTGCAGCAATTTTTGTCTGGTTCCCAAAGCATCAAATGCCGAAGATGAACTTTCCCATTTTGAAGGGTTACAGAATTAACACAGGTTATAGGAACATAAACCTTCTTCCACGAAAGGCTAGCTTAAACTGTGCTCTAAATGAAGGTGTAGTCAAATCCTATTTTATGGACTCAACCATGTTCTAAAATAAGTCGAAAGGTAAGCTACTGTAAATCGGCCCGAACTTTCCGGGCAACCCAATAGTTTTGTCTATAACTGTTAGTCAAATTTAATGTCGTCAGCATTGCTTTATTATAGCATCAACAACCCTTTAAAAATAATGTTATGCTCAAAGATATAAGCATGTTATAAGAAAATGTGACATGCTATAATTATTTGTATATACTTAGTGATTTCTGTCAGAATGCTTGAATGGACGTTAGATGTAATTATCGCGTCACATTCTGTTGATTTCATATATTTAACACCAACTTGCTTGCTTAAGTAAACATGATACTGCAGTCTACTTGTTACCGACGACAGGTTGTTGAATCAGATGGTAAGCAGTAAGCTATCCACCATCGAATAATAGCTTCCAGCCCGAATCCTACATCTTCTGATTCTCTCTTTCTATCAGTTATTTAATTGTCACTGATATGCAAGAGTAAAAGAAATTAACAACGTCTCTTCCATCATAAGGTTGCTGTTTACAATTAAGAATTAATTATTAAACATATGTACACATGCCACCATCAGCTGCCTGAGGGATATCATTATATTTTCGATACCTCGGTAATACCATGTAATCCAGCGATGTCAGCAGAGTTGAAAATATAAACGCTGCCTGAGAGTTAATAGACAAGAAGCAACGGATCAAACATTATTACAATGTGTACATTATATTCTACACCTGTATGTTGCTGCAAAACACAAATATAAAACGTCAAATCCCATTCATAAACTGTCATAGACTTATAGTTTAGGGATTACAACTTAAAATACAGAAAACAAAGAAATATCAAAACGGACATTGCTGCACAAAGAATCATAAATCTAAAAATACAGAGAACATTAAACGAACTAGCAAGCTAAACGTATTGAACAGATGTTGTTGAGTATAGACGAAAACACAAGTTGCAAATACATGAAACGAAAACTAATATTAACCTGAGGAATACACAACCTAGAATTGTAAACATATAGAATAATTAAAGAATATGAACCACCAGTAGACATTGCTACCTAGCAACCTTCTAACACAAAACACGAAAACATAATTAAAATGAACCAGACGTAAACTAACGGAATAACATATCACTTAATCTATCGGGTTTTAATCGTCTTCAAACAAAATAACGTGACATTAAACTAATGTTAGACCAATATCTATTACACATAAACCTTAATTATAGAAACTGTGTTTGAACGAATATATCTGCGTTAAAAAAAAACGTAAATATAAATTTGACAAACATACATATATCGTAAGGAAAATACCAACATACTTAAAAGATGAAAACATAATTAAATCGAACCAAATGTAAACCAGCAGAATATCATATCAGGTTAACTATCGGGCATCAATCGCCAACGACATGGGAATAAATCAATGTTGATCTACAACTATTAAACATAAACTTTAATTATAAAAAATGTATTTAAACTAATGTTTACACCTAAAAGACATATGTGATATGAAACTGACTAAAGCAAATAGATCGTAAGTAAAATATTAATTATATAAACAATATCGTACCCACGTGTTCCAAGAAAGCAGAGAAACCAATAACTTGCCAGTTCACCGCCAGATGGCAGTCTAGAATTACTCCCTATAAGTGAGTGCCGTTAAAAATAAATGCGCTCTTTTTAAAGCCTAGCCAGGCTCATGGGCCAGGTTTCCCGGTTTCTGTGGCGTATGTGTTCCCCAGTTGGACGAAACGCCAGTTCATCGCAGCGTTACTCATTTTTGCCAGCTGAGTGGACTGGAGCAACGTGAAATGGCGTGTTTTGCTCAAGAACTCAACGCATCGCCCGGTCTAGGAATCGAAAGTACAATCTTACGATCATGATGCTGACACTCTAACAACTAAGCCACGCGCCTCAATAAGTGAGTGCTGTACACAATACTATACAATAATATATAGTTTTAATGTAGGCGCAATGCTTGAAATTTGTATAGGGAGCGACAGTCGTCTACATCTACTCCAGATCTCAACTGGATCTTATTTAATCCATCCCAAGAGTATGAAAGGCAAAGTACAGAGTCAAAAGTAATGCCGCTAATTATTTCTTTCCGATGTGCTAATGATTCTGGCAGATCGTCTCCTTAATAATTCTTTATAGTCACAAGACCTGAATTATGGTTGGAAGGAGTTAGTCGATTAAATCGATCCAGTATTCAACTGTTACTTATTTTATCAATCCCGAAAGGGTGAAAGGCTGCGTGCTGGCAGAATAGTCAATACAATTGTGCTAGCTCGCCGCCTTCATAATACACAATAATAGCTGAAAACATAACTACATACCGTAAAACAATGACATTATACTTAATACTAATTACATTATTTACATCTTTTTTGTTGTTAACGCAACGTTTCATCAGATGTCTTGAGGAAATTTCGAACTTAGGTTCCCATTCCTAAGGTATTTTTCGATGTTCGCAAAAGCGGTTCGGCAAAAGAGACCCATAGAATAAGTATTAGGCTTATAAAAAATAAGTCCTTGGGTCGATTTGCCAGCATGGCCACAGTCAAATGACTGAAACAAGTAAAAGAGTAAAAGTGTAATACACTTGCGAAACATTGACCAAAAGAATCACAGCAGGTAATTGCCGCGGACGAACGTCTACACGACCCGCTAATAATTCCGTCAATCCGCCGCCGCTGCCCTAGGAACCATCATATTATTAATTAAAAATAATTGTAAGTTACATGTAATCTTACAGAAAGGAAAAGACAAACTGAGAGAGTGGGGAGAGAAAGAGAGACAAAATTAGGAAGAGAACAACGTGAATCGTTTTAACTGCTGCAGAGAAAAACCGCTTCACAACTGGGATCCCTTGATAGTGAGAAAAAGAGAAAGGATGAACTGAACAAAAGTGAGCGAAAAACGAGAGAGATAAAAAGGCATAAATGAAGGCAGTGTAGGTAAAGCAAGACAAATGAGGGATAGAAGAACTAGGAATAAAACTTAGTTTAGTGTAGCTCCAGAAAACAGTATTATAAGGGACAGCTAGGGTACTTAAGAAGCGTCTTGGTATCTAAGGTTACTTGTTGAAGCTCTATATTAGGAATGTTTCCAACAGTTTGATCAGTAGAGCGCAAATGAAATAATGATACCAATAATGGTTTCAAATTTTGCCACAAGGGCAACAATATTGAGAGAAGAGTTGAGTCGATTACATCGACACCCAGTGTTCAACTGGCACTGTTTTTATCGATCCCGAAAGGATGACGGACAAAGTCAACCTCGGCAGAATTTGAACTCAATACGTAACGACGGGAGAAACACCGCTAAGGCGGCGAGCTGGCAGAAACGTTAGCACGCCGGCGAAATGCTTAGTGGTATTTCGTCTGTCGTTACGTTCTGAGTTCAAATTCCGCCGAGGTCGACTTTGCCTACCATCCTTTCGGGGTCGATTAAATAAGTACCAGTTACGCACTGGGGTCGATATAATCGACTTAATCCGTTTGTCTGTCCTTGTTCGTCCCCTCTGTGTTTAGCCCCTTGTGGGTCGTAAAGAAATAGGTATTTCGTCTGCCGTTACGTTCTGAGTTCAAATTCCGCCGAGGTCGACTTTGCCTTTCATCATCTCGGGGTCGATTAAATAAGTACCAGTTACGCACTGGAGTCGAAGTAATCGACTTAATCTCTTTGTCTGTCTTTGTTTGTCTCCTCTATGTTTGTCCCCTTTTGGGCAATAAAGAAATAAGAAACACCGTTAAGCATTTCGTCCAGCGCGTTAACGATTCTGCCAGCTCGCCGCCTTAGTGATGGTAATAATAATCCATTCCACTATAGGCACAACACCTGAAATTTGGTGGGGACGTGGGTAATTCGATTACATTGACTACAGTGCGTACCTGGTACTTAATTTATCGACCCCGAAAGGATGAAAGACAAAGTCGACCTCGGCGAAATTTGAACTCAGAACGTAAAGACGGCCGAAATGCCATTAAGTGTTCCGGCCGGCGTGCTAACGATTCTACCAGCTCGCCGCCTTAGTATAATGAGAATGATGATGATCATAGTCATGATCATGATTACAAGCTTTTATGTCTTTCTTCCCTGGCATCATAATCACCACCATCCCCAAATTTACGTTATGGCTAATACAATTATTTTGCCTTTGTTCGGAATGTTTATCTCATCTCCGTTGAAATTTCGCCAGTTAGTCCTTGTTATCTTACATTTGTAGATACAGTACAGGCAAATATATGAGCTAGTTGCGCAGTTTGATTGTCCCCCTGTTGCTAATAGATATCCCATGCAGTATTATTATTGTGTACAGAGTTCCCTTGAAAACTGTTGCCAATATGATTTATTTCTAAGAGCGTATAAAATTTCATATCGAACTACAAGAACGGGGATTCAATTAAGCTGTGTACTTTGCCAGAGAATATCAGTGAGAGAGAGAGAGATGTAAAATGCTGGAGACAGATTAGCTATTTGTAACAATGCTTTTGTATTGCAATTTTGTTTATTCACGTATTGGATGTTTGCCGTTTTTTGTTGCTTCTGAAGTTTGAGCAAAGTTACAATCTAAATACTGCTTTGAAATAATGAATGTTACATATTAATGGTTCTCTGGAGCTCAGGGGATCAAGTTGTTTGGCTATGCCTCATTTTTTACAATAACTGAAAAGAAACGAGGCCAAACAACAGACATAAATATGTAGATAAATAAATCAAGAACGTTTCCGTGAATAAACTATTCCTAATGAATACAGACATTTATTTGGCCACGTACTATATTAAATTAGAAATACAACACAGGCAAACCATCCATTATGTCTCAGCACCATATTTTCTTCTATTCCAGTCTTTCCTCTAATCTGACCTAATTAGAGCAGACAGGTTTATAGGCAAGGAAATAAAACTAAATTACTAAGGTCAAGTTTCTCAACATATAAATTGGACACTGAAGATTCCGGACTGGATAGTCTCAAATCTATGTTACATCGTTCAATGACTCAACTACTCCTAAGAATAGGCGTTTACCATGGAGTTGCTAATTTCACTTGTTAGTTGAAGCTGCAAAATTATGACACCCATACATACATATACATCACAAAATTCTCTGTCAAAAACATCTCAAAAATATCTGAAAAAAACTGCTACTCA
>NC_043004.1:16802159-16814659 GCF_006345805.1 Octopus sinensis
TGTTATGATTCCAAGTACGCTAAGTTATAAAATATAAAATATATATTAATTTATATATTATAAATAATTTCTTATTTACTTAATAAATTTAATGCCATATATACCAGTTTAGGCATTAAAAAATAGAAGGGGAAGTACTAATGCAAACGCATATGAGAACATCACAGAAATTTTAAAAAAATTTATATTATAAATACTTAAGATAAAATGTGATAAAATAAATAAGAAGGAATAAATACGAAGGAATAAATACGGTTATACACATATTATAAGTACAAACCAGTATATATGTATTCATATATTATTAAAATAAAATAAAAATAAATGATAGATATGTATGTATAAAACTACCCTAGTATAAGTAAATAAGTAAAAAATAAATAGATAACAAATTAGATGACTTGATATGTATGTAAAAATCTACACTTAAATAGGCAAATAAATAAATAATTAGAAGACTAAATGCAGATTGATAACATTACAATAAAATAAAAAAATAATAAAGTGAATATATATGTTATATTGATGAAAGTAAATATGTATGGAAGGATAATTTAAAGTACAGATCTAGAGGGCTATAGATATAAACTAAATATATAAGGCTAGTAATATTTATAAAGCCAATGTATGTAAATGAAAAAAATGAAAAAAATGAAAAAGGTTTATTAGTAAATAGCATAAGATACAAATTAAGGTGAGTACAAAGAAAGACCAAATATACAATATAAACCTGCCAAATAAACACATACAAAAAACCTATATTCTCAACCTAAACACACCAAACTCATAAAAGGTTCTCATATATTACATATTATACAATCATTACATTATCTAGAGCTAGGATATACATATATACTATGCAATATTAGAAAACTTCAAAAATCACATATTACAAGGCAAATACCAAAATGAATATGTTATTTCATGTCATATTGCATTTCCTTTAAAAAACAAACAAAAACCCACATATAAAAAAACAAGAAACAAATAATACTAGACACATCTATTATTATTATACAAATGTAGCTATAAAAATTATAAAAATATAAATTTATAAGTTGCATACTTTAGAATTATAGAAGACCACAGGTATAGTTAGTTAAAGAAGGGAGTTAAAAAATTAATAATAGTGGAAGTGCTAAGTTCTATTTGAATCTAGAAAAGGTGAACGGTAGCCTATGAATGCAAAAGAAGTTTTTTTCATTTATGTTGTTAATAATTTGCCGACCCGCTTTAATAATGAAAAAAATTTCATTAATACATAGAGAGCATTTTTTATTTTTCCCATTATACACAGGTGCTGAAGTTAGTATTTTCCAGTTTAATCTAAAATCTAAGTTCTTACTTTTAAGTTCCCAAATGTATGCACTTAGCCCTGTAGAGTACATTCTATTTTTATTTCTAAAAGTATATCTGTGATAATTCAATCTTTGTTTTATGCTATTCATAGTTGCCCCAATATACACCCTACTACTCAATTGTGTATCTACAGTGCATTGGTAAACTACCTCCTTCCTGAGGCATTGATTACCAAATACACATTTATTTTTGTTTCTGCAATTACAAAGATTAACAGAATGAGGAAATCTAAGATTGGTCCCCACCCCTATACTACCATTCACATTATAAGTGTTACAATTGTTATCATCATCCAAACCCAAAATCAACGAATGAGTTAATTTCACATTATTGGCTATATTCCTATCACTAGTACTAGTATTGGTAGTAGTAGTTTGATCTATTACATTTATATTATCTCTAACAGGTACGGTGCACTCATTATTAGTAAGGGGGTTGTTCACATTCGTTCCAAGAAAGTTTCTGTTCCTATTATTATTAAAGAGGGGCAAATTTCCATGGTCTAAATTCAATTTTCTATCCTTATAGAAGTGATCCAGTTTCCTGTTATTAAAAGAGGAGATAATGGTGGCTAGATTATGAGTAATGCTATATCCCACTCTAACAGTACCGTTGTTAATTAAAGGACTAAATTTATTCTTATCCTTACCAAAATGCCTAAATATAACATTATGCAAAGCTCTCACTATGTTTGTTTTAATCTGCATTGCATATGGGATAATCAACCAGAGTGTATCCTTATCAGAATTAGGATTGCCTATAGAATTGTTGTTATTTGTAAAAATCCTATTCCTAGACAAACCCATATGATCACTATTCTTACCACTGTCATTGTTATATCTATCTATATCAATATTCCCATGATTATTGCGCAAGTAAACTTTACCATTATCATGTCTACCATAAGTTTTAATATGTATATTATTATTAATATTACTACTATTACCCGTATGCTCAGATCTATTTGAGCTACCGTTCACCTTTCCGAGGTTAACATCACTTCTACATTTATTATAGGTGTTATCATATATTCTATTTTTACTATTCTTATGTATATTGCTGTTTATCCTAAATCTATTGGTGTTGTTCCTGATAGTTCTACCTCCATTAGGAGGGTTCCCCTTAGGTATAAACCATATCTTACTTTTGTATCCTGCCTTAAGCAATGCTGCATTGTATCTATCACAATGCTTGTTAAAAATTTCCTCGTTAGAGGATAAACTAGAAATTCTCTGACTAATGCCACGCACTAGTGCATTTTTAATTTGAGGGGGTGATTACTTGAACGGTTAATATATATAGGTTAGAATTAGGTTTAATATAGGGTTCATGTAAACCATTAGTAATGTTACAATTAACATCCAAATAATTAGCAGAATAATTTTCACTTTCAATGATAATGGATAGGCCGAAACTTTTAAAAAATTTATTTATTCTTTTTTTCAGAAGATCTAATCTCCTATTAGATGTATTCTTAACACAAAATAAGGCGTCATCCCTGTATAATCCACCTTTTAATTCAGGGAATTCCCTACTAAAGTTATCTAATAGATACATCCCAACTAGATCAGTCACCTCCGCCGAGTCCGGCGATCCCATTGTGATATCGAACAAGTTGGGTGTGTCCTTTCTAGCCAAAGTTTATTATATCAAACTCTATTAAAGTTTTCCTGGCTGTTAATATAACCTTAATCTCCCCATACTTAATTTAGTGTGTTTTCTAGCAAAAATTAAGGACTTATTTAATATAATATGGTTAATGGAAGTGTAATAATTCTGTATATCAAATTGGATGAATTTATTTCTATTATAGCTAAAGTTGTTATTGTCACAGACCTTAATGGCAGAAAACCAGTCCAAAGCACCCTGAGTATCTTCCAAAGGTTTAGTTTTATTTTAATGCGGATGGTGGGTAGATATTTGTCTAGAATGATTTGCTTTAGTCTGCCTAAGTCAATTTAGTGGGGCAAATAATCTGACCTGTGTGTTTCCAAGAAAATTCTCTTTATGATCCTTTAGTGTATTCTCGGTCTAGATGGGGGTGTAGGGTTCCGTTTTTTCTTCTAGGTAGTAGTCAAATATAATTCTCTGATCTCCAGTTCATTTTCTAAGTGTACTAGAAGGTACTACTTTTGTATATCTTGGTTATTTCATTGGGTAGAAGATCAACATATGCAAGGAATGTCAATATTGAGATATTGCTGGTTTTGTCAGAATGTTTAGACTGCCGCTCTTACCTTTGAGAGTTCTAATTAAATCTTTCAATTCCTTTGGTGCGGGTTATATCTTAAAGGATGATTTCTAATGTTATGTTTTTTATAGTCTCCCATATTTCTGTTCAAATTGTCTAGATGTATATTTGGTGGAGGAGACTTCCTAGATTTAAATGTAGTGCCTGTTTATTTTAATCTTTCTTCATAGGTACTTCCATTCCATTACGGACGTTCCCCAGTATTGTTTGGTTTCTACACAATAGACATGAAATAATATATTCATTTGGTATTTGCCTTGTATATGGATTTTTGAAGTTTTCCTAATATTGCATAGTAGATTGTATATCCTAGCTCTAGATAGTATGAATTGTATAACCGTAATATATGAAGGAGCCTTTTATGAGTTTGGTGTGTTTTAGGTTTGAGAATATAGGTTTTTTGTATGTTTTATTTGGCAGGTTTATTTGTCTATTTGGTCTTTCTTTGTACTCCCTTAATTTCATCTAAATGCTATTTAACTAATAAACCTTTTCATTTTTTCATGTTTTTCATCTTACATACACTTGGTTTATAAATATTACTATCCTTATATATTTAGTTTATATATATAGCCCTCTAGATCTGTATTTACATTAATCCTTCCATACATATTTACTTCATCAATATACATATATATTCCTTTATTTATTTTTTTTATTTATTGTTAATGTTATAATCTCTGCAAATTAGTCTTAATTATTTATTTTTTGCCTAGAAAGGTACACTTTTCCATACATATCACAATGGGATCGCCGGACTCGGCGGAGGTGACTGATCTAGTTGGGATGTATCTATTAGATAACTTTAGTAGGGAATTCCCTGAATTAAAAGGTGGATTATACAGGGATGACGCCTTATTTTGTGTTAAGAATACATCTAATAGGAGATTAGATCTTCTGAAAAAAAGAATAAATAAATTTTTTAAAAGTTTCGGCCTATCCATTATCATTGAAAGTGAAAATTATTCTGCTAATTATTTGGATGTTAATTGTAACATTACTAATGGTTTACATGAACCCTATATTAAACCTAATTCTAACCTAATATATATTAACCGTTCAAGTAATCACCCCCTCAAATTAAAAATGCACTAGTGCGTGGCATTAGTCAGAGAATTTCTAGTTTATCCTCTAACGAGGAAATTTTTAACAAGCATTGTGATAGATACAATGCAGCATTGCTTAAGGCAGGATACAAAAGTAAGATATGGTTTATACCTAAGGGGAACCCTCCTAATGGAGGTAGAACTATCAGGAACAACACCAATAGATTTAGGATAAACAGCAATATACATAAGAATAGTAAAAATAGAATATATGATAACACCTATAATAAATGTAGAAGTGATGTTAACCTCGGAAAGGTGAACGGTAGCTCAAATAGATCTGAGCATACGGGTAATAGTAGTAATATTAATAATAATATACATATTAAAACTTATGGTAGACATGATAATGGTAAAGTTTACTTGCGCAATAATCATGGGAATATTGATATAGATAGATATAACAATGACAGTGGTAAGAATAGTGATCATATGGGTTTGTCTAGGAATAGGATTTTTACAAATAACAACAATTCTATAGGCAATCCTAATTCTGATAAGGATACACTCTGGTTGATTATCCCATATGCAATGCAGATTAAAACAAACATAGTGAGAGCTTTGCATAATGTTATATTTAGGCATTTTGGTAAGGATAAGAATAAATTTAGTCCTTTAATTAACAACGGTACTGTTAGAGTGGGATATAGCATTACTCATAATCTAGCCACCATTATCTCCTCTTTTAATAACAGGAAACTGGATCACTTCTATAAGGATAGAAAATTGAATTTAGACCATGGAAATTTGCCCCTCTTTAATAATAATAGGAACAGAACACTTTCTTGGAACGAATGTGAACAACCCCCTTACTAATAATGAGTGCACCGTACCTGTTAGAGATATATAAATGTAATAGATCAAACTACTACTACCAATACTAGTACTAGTGATAGGAATATAGCCAATAATGTGAAATTAACTCATTCGTTGATTTTGGGTTTGGATGATGATAACAATTGTAACACTTATAATGTGAATGGTAGTATAGGGGTGGGGACCAATCTTAGATTTCCTCATTCTGTTAATCTTTGTAATTGCAGAAACAAAAATAAATGTGTATTTGGTAATCAATGCCTCAGGAAGGAGGTAGTTTACCAATGCACTGTAGATACACAATTGAGTAGTAGGGTGTATATTGGGGCAACTATGAATAGCATAAAACAAAGATTGAATTATCACAGATATACTTTTAGAAATAAAAATAGAATGTACTCTACAGGGCTAAGTGCATACATTTGGGAACTTAAAAGTAAGAACTTAGATTTTAGATTAAACTGGAAAATACTAACTTCAGCACCTGTGTATAATGGGAAAAATAAAATGCTCTCTATGTATTAATGACATTTTTTTCATTATTAAAGCGGGTCGGCAAATTATTAACAACATAAATGAAAAAAACTTCTTTTGCATTCATAGGCTACCGTTCACCTTTTCTAGATTCAAATAGAACTTAGCACTTCCACTATTATTAATTTTTTAACTCCCTTCTTTAACTAACTATACCTGTGGTCTTCTATAATTCTAAAGTATGCAACTTATAAATTTATATTTTTATAATTTTTATAGCTACATTTGTATAATAATAATAGATGTGTCTAGTATTATTTGTTTCTTGTTTTTTTATATGTGGGTTTTTGTTTGTTTTTTAAAGGAAATGCAATATGACATGAAATAACATATTCATTTTGGTATTTGCCTTGTAATATGTGATTTTTGAAGTTTTCTAATATTGCATAGTATATATGTATATCCTAGCTCTAGATAATGTAATGATATTGTATAATATGTAATATATGAGAACCTTTTATGAGTTTGGTGTGTTTAGGTTGAGAATATAGGTTTTTTGTATGTGTTTATTTGGCAGGTTTATATTGTATATTTGGTCTTTCTTTGTACTCACCTTAATTTGTATCTTATGCTATTTACTAATAAACCTTTTTCATTTTTTTCATTTTTTCATTTACATACACTTGGCTTTATAAATATTACTAGCCTTATATATTTAGTTTATATCTATAGCCCTCTAGATCTGTACTTTAAATTATCCTTCCATACATATTTACTTTCATCAATATAACATATATATTCACTTTATTTATTTTTTTATTTTATTGTAATGTTATCAATCTCTGCATTTAGTCTTCTAATTATTTATTTATTTGCCTATTTAAGTGTAGATTTTTACATACATATCAAGTCATCTAATTTGTTATCTATTTATTTTTTACTTATTTACTTATACTAGGGTAGTTTTATACATACATATCTATCATTTATTTTTATTTTATTTTAATAATATATGAATACATATATACTGGTTTGTACTTATAATATGTGTATAACCGTATTTATTCCTTCGTATTTATTCCTTCTTATTTATTTTATCACATTTTATCTTAAGTATTTATAATATAAATTTTTTTAAAATTTCTGTGATGTTCTCATATGCGTTTGCATTAGTACTTCCCCTTCTATTTTTTAATGCCTAAACTGGTATACTATGGCATTAAATTTATTAAGTAAATAAGAAATTTATTTATAATATATAAATTAATATATATTTTATATTTTATAACTTAGCGTACTTGGAATCATAACAAACTTACGATAATCTAACAACCGTATGTTTACTATGCAACAAACCGGTGTTATAAATTTTAAGTTACCCAATGAAATAATTATCTGACTTAGTAACATACTGATATTTAAAAAATATATTTCTATCTAAATTAAATATTTTATGAAATGCATGAGTGGTTCATTTTCGTTATTTGAAGCATAGTTATAATTTTGAAGGACTAAATGGTAGCATTGTTGCTTCCCTTTTTGTTTATCTATGTGCTAGTTGTTGCTTGTGATTATGTATGTGTATAAGTGTATGTGTATACATATAACTATGTGTGTATGTGCGATTGATCTGTAGATGCGCGTGTGAATATTGGCGTTCCTTGACTAACCAACCGTATAATTTCTTTTGTGATTTAAATTTCAAACCAATAGCCAATCGAATTAATCTAAATTATCTTTACCTAGTGGTCAGCATTTCTAAACTCATAGTTATTTCGATCTTGAAAGGATGGACTTGGTGCAAACATAACTGTATCTATTATTATTATTATTATTATTATTATTTTATATTAATAGTAATTTTTATTAACTTTTTTAGCTTTATAATTTTATGAACTGAACCATGGTTTTAATTATTATTTTTCATCTCTCTATGTGTTAGTTTTTTTTAAAAAACTATTAGCCAATATGTATAATATCGGTGCTTATTATATTAATATATACACTGATATATATTTTGTTTTATTTTGTTCTGTTTACCTTCCATTATTGTACCAATGAGTATTATATTATATAAGTGTAGCATTATGATGTATAAGTTTTTTTTTATATTTTACATTTTTATATTTTTATATTTATATGTATATGGTTAAATAATATTTTTCACAATTATAACAAATTTAATTTAATTCTCTGAAGAGGCCGTGGGGCATCCTTGTTAATGCCTCATTTATACCTGCCTTTATGGCTTATAGGTTAAATGAGGTATGACTGCCCTCACTGCCGAAACAGCTGTCAGATTTGATTTAATTACATATTATATTTGAAATTTTTTTACTTATATCTCTTTGTCTATTTACTCTTACTGTATATTTTGTATAGTGCCTTTACCGATATGTAATGGTGCATTAAAGTATTGATTGAGTATCATCTGATAGTTGATGTTTTATTGATTTAAGTATGTTTCTCCATTCTCTAATTTTGTAGTATTAATTTACGGTAATATTATTACCTTTACCCATATAATACAATAGATGAACTGATTGTTTGACAATTTTTAACATCTATGTATTAGTCTTGTTGGGTACCTATCTGGCAGTATATTGGATATATATTATCCCATAGTGGGTTGAATTTTCAACCCCTATCTCATTTTATAACCTATATATATATATATATATATATATATGAGTTTATTAACTTAAAGAGAGTATGAAATAATTTTCATTTGGAACAGTGGATCTTGAAATACATAAGGCTATAAATAATAGCATGTAAATATTGAGTTATAGGATCTTTTAGATAGAAAAGCCATTCTCTTTTTTCTATCCAAGGGATGTTTTATCAAATAATTACAGATTATTATTTACAGTTTTATGTCCTTCAAGATGCACTTTCAAAAGTAAACTTTATGTGTGTGTGTGTGTGTGTGTGTGTGTGTGTTGTGTGTGCGTGTTTGTGTGTGTGTGTGTGTTTCCTTGTGTTTGTGCTTTCCCCAATCACCGTTTGAGTTATGTACCCATAACTTAGCGGTTCAACAAAATGATTCTATAGGACAAGTAATTGAAAATAATTACTGGGGGCGACTTTTTTGACGAAACCTAAGGCGGCGCAGCAGCATGGCCGCAGTCCAATGAGTGAAACAAGTAAGAAGGAAAAAAAAAGATAATATATGTGTGCGTCAGTGCGTGTGCGCGTGTGATTATATATTTGTGTCTATGTATATGTTTGCGCGTGCATATAAATGTATGTATAAATATTGCGTCTGTGTGTGTGTGTGTCTGAAGAAATAAACAGAAATAAAGGAAAATATTGTGGAGAAAGAAAGTAAATTTATCGATACCAGAAAGTCGCCTTAATAATGCCACTTCAATAGCCATCATGCAGAAAATTCAATAAAAGAGAAGTCAACAATGAAGAACTATGATAATAGGAACGAAATGAATTTGACAGCAGCAAAATAACAACAAATTAAAAAAAGTACGAAACAAAATTGAAGTAGGAGAATTTTAATAATATGAGCATTAACAACAAAAGACATGACTGTTGGTCGCCGCTGGTTTCTGCAATTCGAAATCTGCTACTACTAGAATATTAACCACTGAATTTGCGTAGTTCTTTAATAAATAGCACCGAATTGTCTATTTCCAGTTTTAATTAATTTAGGAATCTGGTGCGTTAACCCATTAAAACGATATTTTTGTTGTAGCTTTTTTTCCCTGAGTCACTGGATTGCCTTTATTTGAATTAAACATTGGCCAATAATGTTTAACTCGCCTTGATACGGATATTAGGCTTGATTAATTAAAGTTATCATGCTCGTCACATGAAGTGTGTTACTGAGCAATTCACTAAATAATTCTCTGAAGGTGCTGTGAGTTTCATTCCACAGAGTTGTACATTATATTGTAGCATATTACATTAGATTGTTCATTTTCATGACTATAGGTATATTTACTGTGCTTTAATTCCTAAAACTGACGCTCTGCATAGAAGAATTCTGCACAAAGGCATTAACAGCATTGCAGAATGGTTAGATAGAACCACATCCGACAATAGAATCCAACCATTTAAAAATGAAATGCATGCTGTAAGCCGATGAAGAACGTAAATAAATCATGCTAGTTTCTCCACGTAAGTTGGATGGAATTATATTTGGCCCAATAAATTTTGTGTTTCGACTCATCTATCTGCAGAAGCTATTGCACACAAATGTGTTTGTAGTGGTACATTTATTACAGAGGTAGTCAAATTTTCTTCAAGCATTTCTTCAAGTTCTTTATCTTCCAAGTTCAAATCTCCTCGAGATCGTCCTTAATTTTCCTCCCTCCATGGTAAATTGAAATTCCAGCGAAGTACCAGCTAAGTATTGCAGTCGATAGCATCGACTAACATCCCTTCCTTCAGAATTTCTGGGCCTTGTGCTTCGATTGAAGCACAAGTTATTAAGAGGGTGAACTGGCAGAATTGTTACCACGCCGGAAGAAATGACTCTAAGCCTTTATTAAGATTACTCGAGCGCAAGCTGCTAGAGTCGTAGGCACGGCAGCCCTAAATGCCCTTCTGTATTTCTTCCGTCTTTGGACAAATCGTCAGAACCGTCAAAACAAAATGGCTTTGATGTTCCAAGTTTCAAAACCACCGAGATCAAATATTCGTTTCCTTATTTCGGGATCAATACGATAAAGTACCAGTCAAATCATGAGGATGATGTTTTCGACTATTGTCCCTTCGCCACAAAAATTTCTGACTTGTACTTTTATTAGAATTCACAGCTTGCTAAGCCGGGTACTCCTCTTTGTTTCTATAGTGGCTTTATACAATTTCGTATTTTCTCTATACTTTCATTTATTTGTTCTCATTCACTCGCCTTTAATGTAACCTCTCCTCAATTATTGCGGTCTATCCCTGTAATGTTTTCTCGTCCGTTGGCAAATAAACGAAACTATACTCATTATTATTTGTTTTCAGACTACTGAGCTGGCAAAAATGTGTTCTACCTATATTTCAAAGGGCCAATCTTGTCATTCTCTTTCACGCTAAATCTCCCCGAGAACAACGTTAAGGGTACATGTGTGTGTGGAGTGCTCAACAACTTGCGCGTTAATTTCACGAGCAGGAAGTTCCGTTCATTGGATCACCTGGAACATTCGTCGTTGTAACCGACGGAGAGCCAACCATTGATTGCTTGTGAACCAGTAGAATCGTTAGAAAACAAATACTGTGTCTCAATATTTGTTCTGGTTCTTTAATTTCTAACATTTAATCCCGCCTAGATCAATTACGCCTTTCATTCCTGCAGCATCAATAAAATAAATAAACCAGTCTAATACTGAATCAATGGCTTTCACTAATCCTCTCCCCTTTAAATTTCCTGTTTCGTGTCTGAATCAGAAACAATTAATATAGGTGCATTGGCAATTCGTTAGAGTAATGTCGAAAAATGTCATGAGTTATTCTTCCTGTTTCTTGCCATTTGCGGTGAACTTTACTTTTTGTCCCTTCAGAGACACTAAAATTAAGTACCAGCCAAGTACTGCGGTCGATAGCTTCGAATAACACCCCTGCTCCCAGAATTTCTGTCCTTGTGCGTCAATCGAAAGCCATCCTTATTATAGGTATTAAGAGGGCAACGTAACATTGACGTTAGCACACCGGGCTAAATGCTTAGCGGTATTTCGTCTGACTTTGCTTTTCATCCTTTCGGGGTCGATAAATTAAGTACCAGTTACGCACTGGGGTCGATGTAATCGACTTAATCTCTTTATCTGTCCTTGTTTGTCCCCTCTATGTTTAGCCCCTTGTGGGCAATAAAGAAATAAGAATTGTTACTACACCGGAAGAAATGCCAATAAGCTTTTATTATTATTACCCGAACGCAAGCTGCCAGAATCGTAGGCACGGCAGCCCAAATGCCTCGCTGAGTTTCTTCCGTCTTGACGTCCTGAGTTCATATTCCACCGATGTACACTTTGCCTTCCATCTTTTCGGGACCGATAAATTAAGTACCAGTTAAGTACTGGAGGAGATGTAATTGACTTATCCACACACCACCACTCGACATTCCTGGCCTTGTGCCTATAGTGGAAAAAGGATTATTGTGATTCTTGTGAAGGCGGTGAGCTGGCAGAATTGTTAGCACGTTGAACGGAATGCTTAGCGGTATTTCCCCCGTTACTGCGTCCTGAGTTCAAATTTCCCTGATGTCAACTTTAACTTTCATCATTTCGGTGTCGGTAAATTAAGTACCAGTTGAATACTGGGACGATGTAATCGACTATCCCCATCTCAAAATTTCATGTTTTGTGTGTATAATAGGATTATTGTTATTATTATTATTATTATTATTATTATTATTATTATTATTATTATTATTATTATTGAGTGAGAGAGCAGTGCATGCCATCAAAGTGAAACTGGGGTAAAATATACGAAGCCCAGTATACCCGTCATGACTACCAGTCTGATAAGGGTACACTAGGTACATGCATCAC
>NC_043004.1:16819659-16822159 GCF_006345805.1 Octopus sinensis
TAGTGATTCAGATATTTGGGGACATATTTGGTAATTCAATGAAGGAAATCTAATCTAACAAAACAAGTATTTTAATAGAAATTTGTGCACATTCTCTCGCTAAGCTTTCCTATTAGATTATTCTATGAATCCACCAAATTAAGTTTTGACATAGGAAAATTATGGCATTGCACGGTTTCAAATGTAGTAGTCAATGAGATTGAAATCTGGCGATTCTGTCGGTCACAAATTTGGTTTTTACATGATTGTAAATATTATCTGACAGCTATTCTTGACTCACGTATTGCCTTCCAATACGTACTTGATCCTATCAGGGATTAACAATTGTCTACAAAATCACAAAGTCCTTACCATCGTTCTTCAGCACACCAAAAAGCAACATGGTTGTTGGGAACAAGCGTGTATCACTCTGAAAACATCTGAAGAATCTGCTCATAACCATCTGCCATTTCTCCAATTATGGCTTTTGGCCCTGGCCGAAGTTTTTTCCGTGAGAGTAAAACTAAAGCACACTTTATTCATGAGGGTTTTTAACCTTGTTCAGTAACTGCTTCAGACGGAACAAACGTTTTTCTTGCGTCTTTGCAAACAGGAATCGGTGTCTCCTTAGTACATGAGACTCCTTTCGAATGTTCTTTGTTCGTTCACACCGGTACCTTACGTTCTTTGGCGATGACACCCATTGGTTTTTCCGGGCTCAACATTGATTATGTTCTGAATCCGTTGGGTGAGTTGTGGAGTTGTCATAGTGTCCAACCGTCTAGAACGATTTCCCCTTATATATATATATATATAATGGAACAAAAATACAGAATTAAAACGTCGGACAGATAGACGACACAAAGGCGGACAAGAGAAACAACAATTAGGACAGGCAAAAAAGACGGGTAATTCTTGATTTCTTTCATCAGTCAAGTACCAGAACTCACAACCATTTCGGACAGTTACACTTGACATGGTTCGATCTGGTTGTTCCCCAAAAAGTCTAAGCTAAACGCATTAGACTCCTTTTGTAAGAAAGCTAGCGAATGTGTACACCAAAAAAGACGAAAACAAACCAACAAACAAACAAAACAACGGAGACCATGGTACACAATTACGAATACAACAACAAGAAATAACAACAGGCTCTTTCGATAAGGCAGGTATGCTTTTGTGGGATCGGAAAACGAAGGTTAATATTTATATTACAATATAATTAAAACAGACTATTCCATCCAAACAAAAAATACTTGCCTTTCACATTCTTAGTAGCATCTTTTAGAAGACAAACATATTTTACAAAGTTTCATCTAAAATTGTGTGAAGTAAAATGAAACTTCGAAACTTTCCAGATGCTCTTCTTTTTGGCTTCGGGATACATATCTCAGATAAGATAGAAGAAAGGTAATTATGAAAAAAATGAATAATAGGCTTAGCTCGAATTGTTCTATATAATACATTGTTTGAAAAACAGTATTTAAAATATCAAGAAGTGTACTTTTAGGTTTCTTTTACTCAGAGGCATACAAGAAACTTCTTTTAATGTATACTTGTTGTATATATCAAAAGTTGTGCTCTAAATACAAACTAGGTAGCTAGATTAAATCGAATTTTATTTTTCTTCCATTATGTTAGATATCTTTTCAAAGGAAACGAAAGACTATGCTGATATAGATATAAGTCAATAAGCAAGTTGCTATTCCTCATAAAGTGGGCTCAGAATATTCTAAAATCCAAAAGCTACTCAAGAATAAAAGTGTTGAGTTTTACCTCTCGGAGATAAACTAAGAAGCCGCAGTTAATCGGGAACTTTTGGGCAAAGTGTAGTAAGTCGGATTCAAATACATTTCAGAATGTTGTTAGGAGTGATTTTTCAACCGTTGGGATTTGTAGTGATGCCCTATTAAACTGTCTTTGTAGAGTTTGGTGAAACGTTCCATTCTATTTCAGCAACTTGGAAGCATAGAGGGGAGTGACTGAACATTTTTGGGGTTGCATTGTCATCTGCAAATGCTGTGAACAGTTTTGTTTTGGGAGCAAGCCGTCTTATATTCAACATCCTACCTATTGCTTGATATCAGATGGAGACTCCATGTAAACAACCCTCAAAAGCTATCATGAAAATACAGATCCATGGGGTTTTATTTTTTTAATTGCTTCAGTCATGTGACTGAGGCCATGCTGAGATTCTGCCTGAATCTCGAACATATCGATCCCCAGTTCTTGTGATTTTTTTAAAAGTCTGGCACTTCTTCTTTCCGACGCCTGCCGAACCGCTTAGTTACGCGAGCGTATATAAACCGACACCGATTGTCATGCAGTGGTGGGAGACAAACACAAACACGAACTCACACACACACACACACACACACACACACACGACGGGCATCTACAGAGTGGCCGCCTACAAAAAGACTAGGCTAAAATGCCGTGCAGTATTAATGAACCTCAAAGCAGATGGCTGCAAAACAAGCTTCTCGCCCATACCACCACACCCACGCTTATCTGAATTAGTCTC
>NC_043004.1:16827159-16839659 GCF_006345805.1 Octopus sinensis
TGTGTCTACATAGACATCAAAAATAATTAGTGAAAGCATAGTACCTACAGCTAGGCTGCACTTCTACCCGAATTGGGGCTGGCTTTTTTGTATATAGTATAGAGGTCTACACTGGTTGGTAAAACACATAAATGAAAAAGAACTGAACGCCTTCAGGTAAACTGGAGTAATGGAATTAGCATAATTTATTCAAGGCTGTCTGCGTAAGTCGTTACTCGAAGTTTCATGGTCTCGGTTTTTAGAAGAAAGGCACTGTGGTGTTTTAGGCTCTGTTACATACATTATGAGTAACTAGATACAATGTGTGTAACCAGAAATTTCGTGCGAGGAAAGAATTTGCTTTGAAATATTCCAAATTTTTTAAAGATTACATTAAGATTCTGTTGAACTGTATTTGCGGTAGGGTGATATTAAAACAATTTTCTGATGAACTAGATATTCTGCAACTCTGCTAGCAAATTTACCTAGGTGATAAATTAAATGCATTTTTAAGAACAGCACACGTGGATAATTTTGTTCAGGTATTTCATTAAAGATGTTTTAGGAAGATAAAATTCGAATGCATTGGGTCCCTTTTTGTAAAATCACTGTTTATATCATGTTTTTGGATTCGTTAAAGTATTTTATTGAGTCCGTGTATTCGTTAGCATCTGACGATGATGGAAATTGAAGTTAGCTTTTCTTGTTTCTAAATGCATTAATTTCTAGTATCTCTGTACAATCGTGTTTTTATGTTACGTAGCAAGCATGACGTCTTTGATTAGTGGAGTCTATACCCGTATCGAGTACAGGCAAACATTGTTGAACAAACATTGTTGAAATTAACCAAATAAAAGCTAACAGCGAAAATGAAAAATCAAAAGGAAAATGAAATTTTAATGAGTTGATGCATCGAAATTTCAAGTAATTAACCAGAGTTCGAAAAAGTGTTAGATGAGGGAGAAAGTTTGAGAAGCAGCTAGAGGGAGTGGAGAAAGTAGCTTAAGGATATGGGGTAGTATATGTATGTGTGTGCGTGTGTGAGAGAGAGAGGGGGAGAGAGAGAGGAAGAGAGACATAGAGATAGACGTTGGCATCAACAGAAGAGGTTATAGTAAAGACAAACCTCAGAAAGCATGCAGTTGAAATATAAAAGAAAAACAAGAGTGGACAGTTTAATCGGGGGGAAATAGAATATCAGCCACAAAGTCAGTAGCTACTAACAATGAAGGCTCATCAACAGTACATAGGACCTCATAGAGGTTCCGGCCAGTTGAGTGCGGAATATCTCCCTCAGTGGCTTGGTCGGCAGGTTGACTGGTTGGCTGGTACTACATAGAGATACCTTACTTAATACCGCTTCCAGTGTTGCTTGCCAATTTCTGCAGTCTTCAACCTCCACTTCATGTCCAATCAAACCCAAATCCCGAATCCGTTTCCTAACATCATGCTCTGCAAAGCCCTTCTACTCAATCTACCCATCCACATTTACACACACATACATACACACCCACTCAGACACACACATGCACACACAGAGACAAACACATAGACACAGACACACACATAAATATATGTAAGTATGTATGTATATATATATGTATATGTATATCTATCTATCTATCTCACTCTCTTTCTCTCTCTCTCTCTCTCTCTCTCTCTCTCTCTCTCTATATATATATATATATATATATATATATATATATATATGCATAGATAGATATACACACAAAGATCTCCACTTAATGTCAATTTGCCTTATAATATACATACATTGTATGAAGTTATCTAATGATGCTTAAGCAGACAGTAACATAGATGACAAATAAAGTGAGGTAATGTGATATTGTTTTCTTTTCTCTTTGTGATATATTTTTGTGGTGTGTCTTCTAATTTCATTATGACGCTAGTTATGCATTAAATACAGCTAAGAGCGAAGAAAAAAAAAACAAAAAGAAAAATGATAGTGGTGCTCCGTGTTTTGTAAATACGTAGTGACACCATAAATACAGCACTCTGTCAGCCTTCATTGCACAAACCTAAGATCAAAGACATTAAAGCTGCGACCATCTCATCTTTATTTTTGCTTCATATGTATGTAGGACAACATAATGTAAATGTGTTCGTTTTCAAAGCTGAACAACGTGTTTTGAGAAATGACTATGACTGCCATATGTATCAGGATGAGCGTCCACGTGATACTTAGTCACGTTACCTCACCAGACACTTAATTTAATCTATGTATGTGCGTATATGTACCAATATATGTATATATAAATAGTCGTATAAATTATCTCCTTGTCTTCGTTGTTATAATGTAATTTATTTGAAAAGAACATTTTAAGAGACACAGACTTGGAGAGGGAGAGAGAAAAAGGAATGAACATAGCGTTTCATCTGTATGTGTATATACAAGCGAGAGTCTGTGGTGAATATCTATATTTTATTAGTTGATTGCTCTCTAACTGATATTGTGGTAGTTTATTAGGTACCATTAATGTAAACTTAACGTGTTAATAGCTAACTGTTCAGCGACTGGAAATTATATATGTATATTGAGAATCATCAGATTAGTGATTGGTTGTATTACGTATTAGTGGCAATTGATGACTTAAATGATTGATTGTATTTTTTTCTGATTTTACAACTGTGAATAAACGCTTAATTTATAACGAAGGTAACTCATATCGACGCTCGTTATACGAAACTCGATCGTAATATATTTAATGTTTAGCTACAATTTTCTCGATTTTCTATTAACTGATGATACAGAATGTGTTATGGTAGTAAAATAAACGAAATGAGACAAAATATAGCAAAACATTTACAAAAGAGAAACTACACAAAAGAAAACTGAGTCAGTAGATAATATAAGATGATTTATATAATGTATTTGTAGGAATAATTTTTGTTTATGGAGTATTTTGCATTTAGATAATATCAGCATAAGAGATTAGAGAGCGAGCGGAAACGGCGTAAATTATATAAAGTGGAATTATTTACATTCAGCTTTTATTTTGCCCAGTTGGTGATCTAACTATGCTCGAACTCATAAACAAACATTAACGCAATCATACACCAAATGCTTACGGATACACATATTTTCAAAGAAACTCAGAAGCACATATCAATGCGCGTACCGAGAAAATGTGATGCTAGTCCTGGTATTTTTGATAATCATCTATGTGTATTTAAGTCAAAACATGTATAAAATAGTGAAGTCCATACTTGGCATATGTCTGCAAGCTATGATAAGGCTGTCCTTTTCCTGAGCATGTAAATTTATTCGGAAAATTATTTCAAAATTTATTTAAAATATTGCGCTTTTTTGAGTTTTGCCAACAATTGCTGCTAACAAATTTCTCGAAGAGAAATTCCAATAAATTAAGGATTTATTTTTTTCGTGCATGTGGCATTCTGAACATCACCCTTTAGCTTAATTAGCCAAATTAATGCCATTGGCCAATTTGAGTTATTATCTCTGACACATTTTATTTTTAATTATACAAATTCTTCTGTCCAAACATATTAGTAACTCCTCGGTTACATTTAAAAATCTATCGACTAAGTGATATTGTACTAAACTGATAACTGAGACATGTCCATAGTTGAGCCATTCTTACAAAGGTGAGAATATTATTACATTAAGCATGTTAAGTAACTTGATAAATATTAATTTCCAATTTCGTGAAATTATCATCCATTCTCTCCGAGTATTATTAACAGTTGTGTCTAGTCCTTTCCCCTCTCAAAATAAATGGAAACTTGGTAATTAAGAATATTTTTGGTAGATCACTCCGTAACTCAATTACACAATTTCATGCGATTTGCCGATTTCAGATATTTTCCTGGAATCATTTTATTTTTACTTCTACGATAACGAGAGAAGGATTTTACGAAACAGCGAGTCACTGCGTCACTTGAGAGACAGGGTGTGAATCAGTAAGTCTGTAAATCAGTGAGACATTGTGACTGAAATACTGGAATGTACTAGAACTAATCATAATGATGCAAGCAGATAAGACAGTGGTATAATGAAACAGTAAGGCCTATGCACGCAAGGGGAGTTAAACTGTTAAATAGACAGTAAGGTAAATAAAACTGATGGAGAGAATACATTAGTTTTGCAGTGAAACATTGCCACATTGATTATAATGAGTTAATAAAGGAGTTATACAACATGGTAAGTTTTTCAATGGTTAATAACTGAAGAGAACAAACAATAATTTAATGTTTAAAGAGGTAATAAATTATGATGAGACTGGTGTTGCTGCTGATCTGCTGCCGATGAGGAATATGATGATGATTATGATGATGGTGATGATGATGATGGTGGTGGTGGTGGTGATGGTAATATCAACAATAAAATGAAATAATTGGTGATTATCGGACTTCAGATGAAGTAACATTCATTAACGAGTAGTTGTGCTTTTAATGCCACTATAATGTAATACTAATATAATATATTAGCGGTTTTTAATATATTCACTCAGCTGTCATTATACGAGCTGTTATTTAAGCAATTAATAAACAATTTCTGTATACGTTTGTGCATGCATATGTACATGCATGTATGTATATAAGTATTTATGTGAGTTTGTGTTTTTTTGTGGTTATCAAGGGAGTGAAGCCAAGAATTCATGATGAACGTGTAAAGGTTTATTTAAAAGCTCATTAAAGAGGTCTCACCCCTTGTCAAGAACATCTTTAGGATTGCTGAACAATTCTTTACCATCCAGAGTGCGCAGAGGAACAACTAGAGAGGTATATGGATTATAAATGTGCCACAGCAAGTTTCGTTTTGTTAGAATTTGACGCAGTTTGAACCTGATCTGCCTTAATCCTCCTGTAATTATTATCCTCTGTATCGCGAAGTTTATAGTGTACTTTACATTTTCCTGCTAGCGTAAGATTTCATTCTTATTCAGTTCTGGTACTCCACCAAGGACTCTGCTGATCAGACTGAGGGTATTGACACCGAGTCATTATGGAACATTCTGAAGAAGCTTGTGTGTTCTGATAAGTTTTTATGTTTAGACTGAAAGCGCATACATGAATGTGGTTTCGAAGCTCTCTGATCCAATTTTTCTGAATATGATTTTAAGCAAGGGAATGTGTCAGCGCTACCTCTGTTCACATAATTCGAAACATGATTCAGTTCTACAAAGGGCTAATATCTATTTTTTTTTCAGTTATTAGACTGCGGCCATGCTGGGGTAGTGCCTTGAAGAGTTTTATTCGAAGAAACCAATGCCAGTGCTTCTTTTTAAGTCTGGTAGTTATTCCATCGATGTCTTCTGCCGAACTGCCTGGTTGCTGGGACGTAAACAAACCAACATCACTTGGGGTAGCCGAGAAGGTAAGAAAGACGAAGAGGAGTTAGAGGCAGATAGCGTTTTTTCAAGTTTTTAGGTTATCTTTTACTAAGAACCGTAGTTCCATCTGTGATTATATCTCTTAATTCATTACTTTGAGCAATGGTTGGTTGGTTTGCAATAGTGAAGATATTCTGGTAACACAGACAGTGGGATACTATAAATGGTATGGCTTATTCCTGTTTTCGTTTTCTTTGTGTTATCCTTGGTTGTTATATGGGTATTTTTATAGCCCACTCTATACCATTTTCTGTAAGTAGAGACGGGTATGTTTGTTTGAGCAAAAATTCTCTTAGTTTGCTTGGCATTTGATTCTGATATTCGCATCTTCTACAATCCTTTTGGCTAAGCAGTAAGGGATGTTATGTTTTATATGTGGTGGATGGCATGACTTAAAATTCAGGCATTGATGTGTATCCGTGTGTTCGTAGTATATGTCTGTAGTAATGGTGGTGTCCTTTTTAATTACCATTATATCTAGGAATGGTAATTTGGTACTAATCTCCTTTGTAAATTGCAGAAATAGGCGTAATTTGTTCAGAAGGCTATTGAACACTTCTAGAGTTTTTAGAGATTCTGTCCAGACTATGAAGTAATCATCAAGGTATATCTTCCATTCCTTTTCAATATACTTTCTAAGTTCAGTGCTACAGTTTTCCTCTACTTCTTGGTCGAATTATTGTTCTAAATATCCCATTACAGTGTTCGTAGAAGGTTGAAAAGTAACACACGAGTTGGTATGTATAAGGAAAATAAGACAAGGCAGAAAATGCTAAAATAATCTTATAATGAAGTATATTTTGTAAAGGTTAG
The DNA here is from genome assembly GCF_006345805.1 of Octopus sinensis. Classification (NCBI taxonomy): domain Eukaryota; kingdom Metazoa; phylum Mollusca; class Cephalopoda; order Octopoda; family Octopodidae; genus Octopus; species Octopus sinensis. The sequence goes on from NC_043004.1 coordinate 16,833,327, forward strand.
TACCGGTTTCAGTCTTTGCGACTTTTTCAACTAAGAGTAAAACAAGAAAAAACATTAAACTTAAGAAATTTAATTGCTTTACTTTTAGTTGAAAAAGTCGAAAAGACTGAAAACGGTGCTAACCTTTATAAAACGTACTTCACTATAAAATTATTTTAGCACTATCTGCCTTGTCTTATTTTCCTTATATATATATATCTGTGTGTGTGTGTGTGTGTTGTGTGTGTGTGTGTATGTATGTATGTATGTATGTATGTATGTACGACGAGCTTCCACACAAATTTCGTCTACCAAACTCACTCACAAGGCATAGGCCGAGCAGGAGCTACAGTTGAAGACATATTCTCAAGGTGATGCACCCAAAACCACCTGGTTGCCAAATGACCTTTTAGCCACAGAGACATGCCTACGCCTATATATTCATTCTTTCAAAATATCATTCGCCCATAAGGCATGGTTATGATTTAATACATGTCTTGAACTACAACAACATGTATATATATATATATATATATATATATATATATATATATATATATATATATATATATATATATATATATATACTGTTGTGTCTGGGGAGAGTCATTTTCTTTTTTCCCTTATAATGTAACACACTCACTGGTAAAATTTCCACTTTTTCTTATTTTTATTTTCCTAAAATTTTCGTTGCGTCTTGCAACCTTTTCAATAGCTTTGAATCTGTCCGTTATTTACACTGCGTTCCCTTTTGTTCGTTTGTGCGCATGTATGTGGGTTAGTGCGTGTGTGTGCCTATACATGCATGCATGCACGTATATATGTATGTGTGTGGTGTGTTTGCATGTGTATGTTACTAACCCACACACATGCGCACAAACAAAAGGGAACGCAGTGTAAATAACGGACTGAGTCAAAACTATTGAAAAGGTTGCATGGCGCAACGAAAATTTTAGGAAAATAAAAATAAGTAAAAAAGTGGAAATTTTACGGGTGACTGTGTAAGGCACAAAAAGAAAATGACTCTCCCCAGACAACAGAATATGCTTCAACACACTAACTCATATAAAGAATCTTGCAAACCAAATCCCAAAACGAAATATATATATATATATATATATTATATATATATATATATATATATAATATATATATATATATATATCAGCTTAGCTTATCATTTTCTAATCCATTACAAATATCCTGTGGTATGCCTAATGCCAGTTGAATAAAAATACGCAGTTCTCCAGTTTTAAAGTGAAATTGCGTTGTATTTTTAAATAGAAATTAAGTGGGATGTTGCAGAAACGAAAAGCGTGATTATAAATGATTAATGACTTTCACAAGTAAATTTTAAGACTGCGTCTCACTCAATTTATATTAATTATCATAACATGTGGAACAAATCCATTTATTTTTGTGTCTTTCGAAATTTGTGTAGATGATATAAGAGGCCTTACAATGCAGTAGAGTTGAAACTTCATAGCTTGATTTGCTATAAATAGCAGTCAAATTTCCTTTAAATCAAAACCATCATCTTAAAAATTTATATTTAAGGCTACATTTGATATTGTGGTAATACGTATATTAGCGATAGAGGCAATATTAATACCGAGAGGTAATATTTACCCCCTACTTAAATGTGATGTTCTGTTAGAACAAGCTATATTATGTTAACTACCATAAGAGAAACCTTCACACTGACTTTTTGGGTGCAAACGCACTCTTGTTTATATTGCACCAAAAGCCAATTTAGAGCGATATAATCAAGAGTACGTTTGCACCAAAAAGTCAGTATGAGGGTCTCTTGTATGGTATCTAATATAATATATTTTGTTCTAACAGAACATCCACGTTTAAGTGGGGATAAATATTACATCTGTGTATTATAATATACAAGATAAAATAAAAAGAAATTATTGGATAGCCATAGTTAAAATAATTTTGATCATAGTTCCACTCGATGTACAGTTGACCAATAGCTAAAGAACACTAATAATGAAAGATGTATAGAGACAGCAAAAGGAGTTACGGAATTAGAGGTTGTTTCCTGTTATGAAAATCCAATTTTTCTTTATTTACTAATAAAACTATTAAGTAATCACTCAAATCCTTGACATTTTCTCTCTCCACGAGGTAACGATAACTATTCCGAAAGTCGGCCTAGCAACTATCTAACAAATTTAATAGTTTATTTGCTAATCCTTTCGTAAATAACCTGGGTTGTGAATAATAGAAGAATACCGAAATAGAAAAATTGTTGAAAACAAATCAATCTACTAAAGTGACGCAGCAAGGGAACTAAATTGTTTTACAGAAACATCTCAAAACTATTAAATAAACGATATTAGAGAAAATAACACTCTTACAACAGGTTTCAAAACTCGTTTAAAACACCAAGATTACTCAAAGATATATAGTAAACGAATCTAATAAAATACAATCAGACACCAAGGAGAAATTATGGTAGGTTCTATACTACAGAAGAGCCACGTTAATTTGTTTTAGATAACTCAATACTAAAAATAACATAATAGGCATAAATAAACTAGCCAGCTATTCCAGTTATAAATTACGTCTTCAAAATAACAAACTAGGAATTATATGATCCAAAATGCTTAATCAGAAAGAGAAACAACAACCAAATATTGACGGCATTCCGAAATTATCATCACCATCTTTATATGAACAATGAGACCGTTGAGCACATGATCGACGGCCGCCCAATCAAATCTTCATACAAAACAGTTTATCTTCTTTATTGATAAATTTTAAGGATTTCTTGAAAGGAATAATTTCAATGAACCAAGCATCAAAAACAAAATTATTCCAAATAAATGCTTATCTTCAATAATTGCCGGAGACCACAACAATTCAAATATTCCAGACGCTTTAAACCGGAAAGTGCCAGGATTTGATAACTGTTATTAAACATCATCTCAAATTTCTCATTAAGCTATCTAACAAGGGTATATAAGGCAGTGGAATAATTATTTTGAAAAATGACAGGACCGTGGACAACACATCTCTGGTTCATTGAAGTGACAACTATCCTCTATCTATCTATTCGATGGCTTATTCAGATATTTCCCTCTTTTAGCCGTGAATTAGAGTATGAACTTTCAGGATATCAACCTTTTTATGAAGAACTATTACTACCTCTAACTTGCTCGATTTTCTTGTGTTTCTGTTTTATTATATCTCTACTCACTTCAGTATTACTATTTCATAAATGCTTTGACGGCGTTAACAACCGTCTTTCCATCTTTTGTAGTACTGGACTTTGATAAAGGAAGAATAGACTAAAGTAACAGCAATCCCGAAAACCTGAAGTTATACAACCTAAATTTTTACAACTTAAAGACTAAAATACATTAACATTGTAGGAAATAAATAATCACCTGAGACAAGAATATGTTCCCAGAAGAGTAGAAATATTACTGTTGCGAAAACTCATTTGGGCATGATGGCCGATTGTTGATCAACAGTCACAACCGAAGATTATAGAAGAAAAATAAATGTCAGAGCATGTCATGGATTGTCTATCAGAAAGCTTTCCGTAGAGGTTTCCTGCGCACGAATCATAGAATATTTAGCTATGTACACCTGTATTAAGTAATAACATTAAACACGTCATGAATAAATTGCAAACAAGTCTGCGGATAGAAATTAGAAAATTAAGCAAATCAAAACATTACATGCAGTATAAAGTTTCCGTATGAGTAAGTCACTTAGAATTTAGATTAACAAAATCAGCAAGAGGATTCATAAAAAGAACATGCTCATATAAAATTAGATAAAGAAATAAAAGAAAGGAAACCAAACAAATCCATGCAGATACACAAAAACTAATGAAATGGATGGAGTGTACACAGACATGAAAGAAAAGTTCAGAGTCAAATTATGTTAATACTAGACTGACTTTTAAAGCAGAGATAAATGTCGGAAATAAGGTAAGCGGTATCAAATATTATAACTATTCCAATGATAATGTCAAATGGAAAAATCAAGTCATGTCAATAGTTACCTAACTGGATTAACACGACTGATACAGGAAAGGCAGAAAAGAAATGCGAATGCAAATGAACATGAAAAAAGATTATTGTTAACGCAATTATGTAAAAATAGTAGGTTTCTGCATCTAAAATCTGAATCTGAAATATCTCGTATAGAGTAAATATAAACTAATACAAATGGCGAACAAATGTGAATAGGATAATAAAAAGCAGTTGTCTGTAGTCAGTGGCGGATATATTGAGCGGAAGATTTTAAAAAGAAGCTAAAAAGACCATAAAAACTTTATTCAAATGTCGTTCCTTAGTGCGTCAAATTTAGACATTGGTCAAATAAGTCTCTAACTGTATAATGACAACACTGAGCAAAGCCGGATTGATTTTTTTTTAAAAAGAAAATTTTGGACCCAGTTGAGATGCCAAAATCGAAAACCTGTTATAAGTTGGGGTTCTTTTTCCGTCTATAGGGATACCTTTTACCCGATTTTTAAAGCTACTTTCACATATATTCTCCTGCATTCGAGATTTTCTTAAGATTTTAAAGATATGTCGCTCACTCGATGCTTCAATGTTTTTTTATAGAAAAAAAATATTCCATTATCGGTTACTTTATAGGAACTAAAACAAAGTTTTGGAAGATGGTCAAGGACCATCAAGAAAGAGAGTTTCTATTAGAAATTTGAATTCCAACAGAATCCCAAAGGAAATGTAAAGAGAAATAGGCGAAGGCATGGCTGCGTAGTAAGATGTTTGCTCCCCAACCACATGGTTTCGGGTTCAGTCCCACTGCGTGCCACCTTCAGTAAATGTCTTCTGCTATAACCCCGGGTCAAGCGAAGTTTTATCGGTGGATTTGATAGACAGAAACTGAAAGAAGCTCGTCGCATATATATGCGCGTGCGCGTGCGCGAAGCATGTGTACGTGTTAGCGTATGCATATTTGTGTCTGTGTTTCTGTCTCTACCTACACACCAATTGACAATCGGTATTGATTTATTTAAGGTCCTGTGACCTAGCGGTTCGGCAAAAGTGACCGTTAGAATTAGTACCAGATTTACAAGAAATATCAGTACTGGAGTTGTTATGTTCAACTAAAACCTTTCAAGGCAGTACCCCAGCATGGCCGCAGTCCACTGACTGAAACATGTAAAAGACGAATTATAAATCATAAAAATATAGAATGTTAGGGACACTGGAAATAATTATAAGCTACACACAAGGCACGAAGAAAATCTCAGCACTTAGACATGTACACAACACAGAGAACATAACGCTGTTATCAAGAGCACAGATTTCGTAAAGCGCATTCAGGGCAATTAAAAACTCAAACACGAAACAAAAATTAGGCATGCAATTAATACAGGGAGCTTCCATCGGTTGTGTAATGAAAGCACGAAATAAAAATAAGTCGACTAAAATAATAATATAATGTTGATGGGGAATAATATATGTGCACTTACATATTTTGATAATTGATAGGAAAAAATTATATATTAATTCTAAAGTTATTAAAAGGAAACAATATTTGTGTATGAAACGAGCAAAATTAATACAAAGATAATTAAAATATATAATAAGGGTGCATAGAATGAGTGAGACAGATAATAATTTCAAATAAAAATTCTCTTCCATTAAATATGATTCAGAATAGAATAATGCAGTTAAAATGAACTAGATTATCTCAGAACACAATTATAGATTTTAGATTTCACTGTGAAAAAAACTCATAACGCTGTTAAAGAACAATCCGCCTGGGACTTGGTTGCAGATAGTCATAAGATCGTCATTCTGAACTGGTTTGACATAATCATCAAAACCGAATGTTTAACATTTTTTTTTCTAATTACTGTGTTATGCATACGAATTAACATTTCCATATGCAAATATATATGCATTTATGTGTGTGTATGTGTGTGTGATGTTGGCGGATATGAGCTATGAATTTATGTTTGATAGGAATAGGATACTCACTCAAGACAGTCACTTACAAGAGGTCCACAAGCCGTTTCTGTTCGTGAAGAGCCCATGTTCACTGAATTTCATTCTTCAAAATGACGCACAGAGACATATTCACAAACAGATATACTCACATACGCACATACACATACACAAATATATATATATACAAATATATGCATGTTTGTATATAGACACATGGATACAAAATATATACATATATGCATATTGCAGATTCTTTCAACCAAAACAGAATATTTCTAATAAAAAAATGCAATTTCATTTTGATTTTACATTAGATTTCAATCGAAACAAATTTTTTTTTTTGTAATATAAAAAATGTACAATTTAATTTTGAATTTCTTATTAGATTATTTTTACTATT
>NC_043004.1:16844659-16889659 GCF_006345805.1 Octopus sinensis
AAATACTAATGTCCTGAGTAAGTTTTTTTATTAATGGCATTCACTATTTCAGACCCGGAAGCATGAGGTTCGTAAGCAAGCTACTTACCACACAGTCACTCCTACGCCTATAAAAAAGAAGTCTTAAGATTTTACTATATTTTGATCAAATGTTTTGGTAAGCTTTCACAATCTGGAAGAGAAGGACACCGTTGGTCACAGTACGCTGTCTACTCCCCTCTGGATCGCGCTTTTCTCATCCACGTGGTCCCAATCGCCCCTCTGAAATCGTAACTCCACCGTCGTGGAGGCCATCTAAACTTGCTGCGTGTATATTCTACGATGACATCCCTCACGCTGGACTTCTCTCTGATGACCTTGCTATTGATGTGCGCTATATATATATATATATATATATATATATATATATATATGTGTGTGTGTGTGTGTGTGTGTGTGTGTGTGTGTGTGTGTGTGTGTATGTTTGTGTGTCTGTGTTTGCCCCCAACATCGCTTGACAATCGATGCTGGTGTGTTTACATCCCCGTAATTTAGTGGTTCGGCAATAGAGACCGATAGAATAAGTACTAGGCTCGCAAAGAATAAGTCATGATGTCGATTTGCTCGACTGCAGGCGGTGCTCCATCACGGCCACATTCAAATGACTGAAACAAGAAAAAGAATAAAATAGATATATATACAAATAGAGAGGGAGAAACAGTAACAGAGCAACTCCTTGTTTTGAAATAGATTTTTAAATTGATAAGGTATGTTGACAGGTAAAATGCTTACTGATATTAACTAGTACATTTCCTCGTGGGTCACAAATGACGTTTCTCATAATCTTTATATATAAAATTGAAGTTGTGTGTGAGACCCTGTCTCCTCCGATTTAGATTCCTAACTACTCCCACATTTTGCGATGCAGTTAAACCAAAAGCGGGTATCTTATAGTCGTCATTCATATCGAGCTCTTCTGGGTATTAGCGCTCGTCTACGATGAGTCTACGATTTTAAAACAAATTTACCATCATTTTTCCGCCTTTTGAATGATTTTTGCTCGGGTTATATAAGGGAAATAACTCTCTAAAAATGCCCATATAGTTATTTCCCTTACAAACCCGAGCAACGCCGGGCGATACTGCTAGTACGTTATACATGTATATACATATATATGCTCAGGATCCAACTGAATCAGATCCTTCAGTAGTAAAGCATATATATATCTGTGTGTGTGTTTGTGTGTGTGCGTGCGTGTATGTGTGTGTATGTCTAAGAGTTCATAAATTAGGAAAAATATACTCATATATCTGTCAGTAGAGTGGATGTATTAATCAAAGCGTACTGTATCATATATCCATTACGGCCGATCTTACCAAACGGTTTCGCACTAGGGATTCATTGGAGTGTCAGGTAAGTGTCTGATCATGTAACCCTGTGCTCATCAGTCGTCATATTTCATTCCATAACAACTACCTGTGATGAGCTCAGGGTTACATAATCGGACTGCTACCAAACACTCTGTGGAACCCCATATGCGAAACCGATTGGTAAGATCGGCTGTAATGGATATATAATTCTATACACCTAGATAAATATATACAAGCTGCGATGGGTAAATTGTCGCCATTTTATACTTTTAATTTTGTGCATGCGCGTTGTTTGTTTTGTGTTTGTCGACCACACAGTATAGAAGGGTCAGTTGGGCACCATCTGTTTATGAGAAAAAAGCACCATGACGCAATTTGGAAACGGCGTCCTGCACTGCATAACATTTGCGCCAGAAGCTCCAGTAGGAATATTTCAGAGTGTCTGGGTGTCAATCTGTGGCCAGTGCAATCTGACGACATGTATCGAGAATGATAAAAATCATACATCCAGTCAACATCGTGGTATTTGGAATGGTTACTAGTGATGGCGTCTTTATGCCTCCATTCATCTTCCCACATGGACTCAGACTCAATACAGAGGCCTACATCAAGTCCCTGGAGGAGGTAGTGCTGGCCTGGGTCAAGAGGGTGGCTGCTGGAAGACTCTGTGTCTGGCAACAGGTCTCTGCACCATGCCACACAAACAGGAGAACCCAGTCATGGCTGTCAGACAATTTTTGAAATCACATCACCCCTAAAATCTGGTCACCTAACTACCCAGACTGCAACCCCCTTCATTATTATTTGTGGGGCGCAGTTGAGCAAAAGACCAACAAGACTCCTTGTAACACCAAAGATGAACTGAAGGCAAGGATTATGGCAGTATTCACCAACTGAAACAAGGAGACCTTTCAGAAGAGTTGCAGGTGATTCCGAAGTTGTCTAGAGGCTGTGGTTGAAGCCTATGGCGATTTTATTGAAGGAATTTACTCTTCAGTATTTCAAGACATTTTTATGTAATTTTGGTAAATATATCTGTTAAAATGAGATGTCAGTATTATTTTCATTTTTACGTAATTTAGACGACAGTTTATTCACCGCACCCTGTATAAATTCAAAAACGAAAGAAAAGACGTTACAAAAGTCAGAAAGAGAAACATTAATTTTTAGCTTTGTATGCATCTAAATACATTAGCTACATGCTTCCCAACTGTAGCCTTCACGTTTCATCAACAGAATTAACAACGCGTTCACTGCCAGAACGAAAAACATTACAGACAGGTTATAATCACGGAATATTCCTGGATAACATAATTCTGTTTTTGACAACTCTGTGGGCGATGTCGCTGTTAATATCTTCATGACCGTGGTTGCATTTTTTGTTTACAGTCCAGATTCCGCCCTAATATCGCTGCAGCATTCTAGTAAGGAACCTGATAACTTAGTATGATTTTCCATACTGCTATCGTTTCTGGTCTTAAAGCAAACTTGTAATATAGAGCCCTAATTTCTCCTAAATTTCTGATGTTGACAAAAGTTTGGGAGCTCAAATTCATGCAAGGTCTCTTTTAGCAACGTCATTAATTACACATAACGCTAAGTCAGGTTTCCTATCGGTTCGTGTTATAATACTTCTTACATGAGCTTTTGGTTGTCATTTAATCTATTGGGGTGTCCGGAAAGTTATTGCCGATTTATAGCAGCTTAAGTTTCGACTTATTTTAGAACATGGTTGAGTCCACGAAATAGGATTTGACTACACCCTATAAGCTATGTTAATTCTGTAACCCTTTAAAATGGAAGATAAGAAAGTTCATTTTCGGCACTTGATGCATTGGGAAGCAGACAAAAATTGCTGCAGCTCGGCTGAGATGTGTTACCCAACCCTCCATATTCACCTGATATTGCTCCTTCCGATTTCCACTTATTCATGTCTCTGCAGAATAGTCTTAATGGTAAAAATTTCAATTCCTTCGATGATGTAAAAAGATACCTTGATGAATTCTTTGCCAGGAAACCACCTCACTTCTGGGAAGAGGGTATTTTCAAGTTAAAGGAAAGATGGAGACGCATTGTGCAACAAAATGGTTCATATTTGGTTGATTAAAAATGTAATAGCAAGTATTTATTGGCCTTTTTCTTTCCTTCAAAAATCGGCACGAACTTTCCGGACAACCCAATAGAAAGAAAAATGTATTTCTTCTCAGTAAACGTAGTTTGCTTTGAAACTTGGCATTAAGTGTGAGAAGCTTGAATAACTACTTTCCAACCGCTTCATAGTGATCTTCTTAACTGTCGTGTGGAATTAATATCGATATAGATTCAATTCATACTTTTTCTAGATAGTTCGAAAACATGGAACATCTGAACCCAATTCTATGTCCTACAATGGAGTATGGAGTAATTATGCGCGTCTTTTAAATTCGATACTTGATTACTGCATTTAACTCCTCTAACAATGGATTTTTGTAAATTTACTTTGTTTTTTGCCGCTTTTGTCTAACCTGTATTACTGTGAAAAGTTTCGGGTGGTATTATTCATTATACTATGTCGACGTGAATGAATTCTGCGCGATTTATGTATGCACACACACATACACACTCACACACACACACACACACACACACATATATATATATATACACACACACACATATATATGTATGTATGTATGTATGTATGTATGTATGTATGTATGTATGTATGTATGTATGTATTGTTATTTCCTGCCACAATGTATTTTCTTTACTCAATTTGTTGGGGGATTATGCCAAACATTACACCGAAAAAAATTGAGAACCATCTGTTACTTATATGAATTTATTTTAATTACTCTGGATTTCTGTCTTTTTTAATTTTATACGCTTTTTAACATTTCAACTAAAACGCAGTACGTTATTGATTCTGTAAAGCATTTAGTGTCATTTTTATTAGTTTTCTATTAATTTGTTCAAACCTATTTTATTAGTTTTAATCGAAAAAAATCTCGCAAATACTTATTGCCCCGAGGTTGTTTATTTGTACAGGATATACATTTTTGCATTAGTTTTTTTTTTGTTTTAAATTAAGAGTGAATACACACAGTGAAAACATTTTATTTAATTTTAATATTTATCATAATACCAATTTGTAAACTTGATATTTTTAAAGCAAATTTTATAAATTAATACATGTTTATAGCTAAAATTTATCTCTTTGAACGTAGAATATTTTATTTCCACATTAGATCGAAATACTTAACAAGTTTAGTTTTTATAGCTTTTACCTAACAATTCCTGTTACGAGCATGTTAGTTCTGAAATGCAAGGAATTTTATATTCATTGTTTTTGTCTTTCAGAACATTTCAGTCGTTCAAATGTATGTTAAACTTCCTCCAATACAGTGACGATCTGTTTTTCAACTAACTTTTAAAATTCAACTGAGAGACACCTGCCTCGGCTGATAAGAAGGCCAAGGCAACTATAATCAAGAATTTGATAGATATCACAATCCCATCTGAACAAGACATTTCTGGGAAGGATGTAAACCTTTTCTGAAAGCAGGTGAAGAAAACGTCAACGTACAAGAAACTTAAAATTGAAATATGTAGGATATGGCGTAGGGACGTAAAAAACGTTGCCAGAATAATTGGGGCGCTATATATTATAAAACAAATTTCAAGAATTATAGGCGAAAACCGTACCAGGGATCACAACCTTACATGCAATCCAAACAACAGCCTTGCTAAATATCGCATATATCCCCAACATATGCTTACAGTTCGTTAGTACTATTGAAATGATGACTATTCTGTATATTACACATCGATCTACATAACAGCTTTATATAATATCACAACTTATACAACACATAATCAACGGAAACACCAACAAATAATACAACACAATGCCTAATTCTAAATAAAAAATAGCCGTTCCTATAATTTCAATGACTCATACACGACACAATCACCGATCACCACTAATACACATGACAGTTATCATACAGTACATACGAAACACAATCACCTTTGAGTAAAACAGAACAACTGACATTTCTCATACTCTATGGCTCAAACGAAGCCTTAGAATAATAGCAGAGAATAACGCTGAACTAGTTTAAAATCAAGACACAGTTCTACATTTCAAAATGACTATACTGTACACTTAATTTGCACGTGATCGTTCAGTAGTAATGTGTATTAAATGTTAAAAATATAATGAGGAAAATATTGGTTTCAAATTTTGGCACAAGGCCAGCAAGCTCGGGAATGTGGTACATCGACCCCAATGCTTATCTGGTACCTATTTTATCGACCCGAGCAAAAATGTTTTATAAAATTTTTAAAAGACGAGAAATAACATTGCCATGACTGATGAATGGGAAATCAATATTAATTCTCACAAACAATAACTTAAGGGGGTCTCTAAACCTACTGGTCTATAATTTATTTTATAACAAGATAAAAAACAATAACATTATACGCTCATACTAGAAAGGCTTTGTTATAACCTGCAGATAAGTGCATAATGGTAGAAGAACATAAAAGTTGCTGGGAAAGTATGCATGGATTTAAAGAGCAATTGCTGCTGAACCGGGATATTATAAAGGACAGGAAAAAGGAAAACAAAGCTTAAAAGAGACTGATAAATTACCGAACAGAATGTTTCTTGTATATTATACAATACTCTTGATAACAATGGATGTTACACAATCAAAGAAACCCCAATACCGACAAAATACATCAATTATACCTTGTGAAAATGGAAACAAGCATATTCTGATCATTTCACAAGTTATCGACGTACGTATGTATATGTGCTTGTGTGTCCGTGCGTCGTATGTGTGTGTTCGTGTGCGTGTATAAATGGAATTAAGTGACGCTAATTATTGGTTTGAATTTTAGCACAAACACAGCAGTGTTTGAAGGGGTGGGGAGTCAATTGCACTGACCCAAATATTTGACTGGTACTTATTTTATCGCTCCCGAAAGGATGAAAGGTAGAGTCGATTTCGGCGGAATTTGAACTCAGAACATAAAGACGGACGAAATGCTGTAAAACGGCTTGTCCAGAGTGCCAACAATTCTGCCATCTCATCGCCTTAGTGAGGCTAATATTTTTTTCTACTATAGGCACAAAACCTAAAATTGTTAGAGAGAAGGCAGTCGATTATATCGATTCCAGTGCATAAGTGGTATTTGTTTTATCAACCACGAAATGATGAAAGGCAAAGTCGACCTCGGCGGAATTTGAACTCAGAACGTAAGGACGGATAACATGCCGCTAAGCATTTTGTTCGGTGTGCTCACGATTCTGCCATCTCACCGCCTAAGTGACGCTAATAAGGGAAATCAACAATATACATATAGGAAGTTCGAAGGAATGTTCTGTATAGTATATACGAAGTTGGTAGGATCGCACGTGAATATACAAACGAAGTGACATTATAATTTAACTACCGGAACAGTAACAACAAGAAGGACAACATCAACAGTATCAATAAATAAGAAGAACGACGACAGGAAGAACGGGACCGCTCTTCTTTTGTTTGTATTACTCGATACAGATCAAAAAAGGATGAGCTGTCCTCACCTCGTAGGCATAGAGAATGGGTGGAAGTGTGTACGTTTCAGAAATGTTGTGCTCACTGACAATCGTCACCTAAAGTTGTTGATCATATGGCCTTGCACTTCCATCCATGGTTACTCGAATCTATGTATACTTAGACTTTCTACTCTTAGTATTACCATATTGGTACTCTATATACCCGTTTTTGTGGGATGATTATGGATTTTCCTGCTCAAGCCATGGCTTACATGGAAAACAACATGGTTATCTGACATAATGCATTATATACATCGTGTATTCATTGTGACGGATTCAAATGAACCGAATAATAAAGTTAAAGAAAATACTAAATGTAATTCTATCATTTCCTTCACTTTCGTTCCAGACAATGTTCTGCAAGTGACCATAAGAGGCAATTGCTTTTGATAACTTCTTTTTATTTCATCTGAAAGAGCAGCTCATGTATTCTTTATTCTACTGAAATAAAGTAAAGATTTTGCTTATTTTGTATCATGGCCATCCACTTGTATGTGGTTTGTAAGAAAATTACAAACGGACGAGTGATTTTTAGCTCTTTCATTATCTTAGGGACTGGTTTTTGTTGGTGAATTATGTTCGTTTTCTTCTATAGTTCATGGTGCGATCAAAGGTTTCAGCGACATACAAGAAACATTTCACAATCAATTGAGCATCATCAAACGACAATGCCCATAAGTGCTGTATCATCAGTAAATAGTAAATAGCAAAAACAATTTGCCTTAAACAGAAGAATGACTTTGAATCAGGGTGATTAAATAAACCTCCGCTTTACAAAATATAAATCTTATTGCCTTAATCAAGTCTTTGAAAATACAGCCAAAGATAACAGTGACACAATAAAGAGCAAACAATACAGACAACAAGATATAACCTTGCTTAGGATTCAGAAGATTTTATGCCTGAACAAACTATAACAAGAATATCTCGTGAAAGGAAATAATATTTTTCAGGTACCCTGATTTCCTGTACTACTTTCCTTTTATTGCGTCGAAAATCTTGGAAGGCGCCATAAAAATAAAGTACCGTTGTTGGTTTTTCTACCGAGCATTGTCTCAGATTTTTCCCAAAGAGAATAGTAAGTCGACCGTCCCTTTCTATGATCTAAATAGAAATTAGGACGCGAGGTAAATTGATTCTACAAGGTGAATAACCAGACTGAAATAAGAAAAGTCAGGATCTTATTACTCCATCACACGGAGTGATTGCAGGTTTTTGTAAAGAAATCCTGAACGCCAACGGCCAGCAAAATTTTTGGATGTACAACGAAATATAAAAGGAAAAGAACTGTTGAAGATTTACAATTTACAGGTTAATAAAAATAGAAAATAGAAAAAGGTTGATCTCCTTCTTATGGCTGGGATTTTGAAGTAACTGGACCGAAAAGAATAAGAGACAGAAAGTGGAATGCGGTGGGGTGGCTTACAAAAAACTAGGTGTTTTGTAAGCGTGTGGATATAAACATGTATGTGTGCAATATGTACATGTATATAGCATGTAAATATGCTATATAGCATGTATATAGCATGTACATGTGCTATGTATATGGAATGTACATATTCTAATTTTACAGCTTCAAAAATAGGTGAGATATAATTCCTTAGGAATTTTTCTTCAGTCTTTCGTTCTCCAGGAGAATGCTTTGCTTTAGATGGTATTTTATTTTAGAGTATATACTATATATTCTTTTCATTATAATATTTAATTGTTCACGCTCTGAAACTAAGCTACTAACATCTTAGCCTTTCATTATAACAACATTAATTCCGCCTGTCACAGAAATTAAACAGATCTAATATG
Source organism: Octopus sinensis (assembly GCF_006345805.1). NCBI lineage: Eukaryota > Metazoa > Mollusca > Cephalopoda > Octopoda > Octopodidae > Octopus > Octopus sinensis. The sequence continues at coordinate 16,853,396 of NC_043004.1, forward strand.
ATGTTTTGGTTCATAAAATACACAAGATTGAATGACTAAGACTTGTGACCTACTACACTAAATTAGATGCAATAAAACGTATTCAATCGGTAATAAATTCTAGTGAAAAGCAACTGAATAGTTATAAATATATAAAACAGTTACTTAATGATTCACTTATCAGGAATTGTTCAACATTTCGAGTATAGTATTAGCGTCTGAGTTCTATAAATTAGTTAAATATTAGTTGGCGTAGCTATATTCATATAAAAGAATTACGATTATCACAAATATTATGTTTTAGTGCATTTCAATCATATACTGTTCCACACATCCATTACTGTTCATGCAGAGAGTGAAAGTTATACACAATAGAAGTTTACTGATTTTACCAACAAACGTTCATGTATTTCATGTTAAATCTAGTTTGACGTATTTACAGCCTGTTGTATGTTTTCGTTGGGATTAAACAAATTATTCGATAAATGTTTAAATGCATGTGCCGCAGGCCTGTTTCTTTATGTAAATATATATTTCTTGAAATAATATTACAATGGATTTGTACGGAAAGCAATAGTTGTTCTTCTGTGAATTAGACCTTGCGATATTGATAACATTCCAAGCCAAGAAGCTTTGCATTACGCCACTTATTATTCAGTGGGCATTTCTGACACATTGCCAATAAACTTATCAACGACTCGAGGAATAATAATAAATATATCAGTATCGCTTCATAGACATTATCAAAACACTTTAGAAACAAATTCCTACATATAAAATATTGCTTCTACACAGTAAGCCTAAAATATGTAGTGACAAGACTTGTCATCGATGCTTTTGAAAGCTATACATGACCAAGTCAGTAAGATATCGGACATCCAACGTGCCAGTGATTCGGTTCACGCAGTAGACGTACCCTAAATCCATGGCCTAAAACAAATCACTCAGGAGTGGCTATGTGGTAAGTAGCTTCCTTACCAACCACATGGCTCCGGATTCAGTCCCACTGCGCGGCATCTTGGGCAAGTGTCTTCTACTATAGCCTCGGGCCGACCAAAGCCTTGTGAGTGGATTTGGTAGACGGAAACTGAAAGACCGTCGTATATATATATATATATATATATATATATATATATATATATATATATGTATGTATGTGTGTGTATATGTTTGTGTGTCTGTGTTTGTCCCCCACCTTCAACATCGCTTGACAACCGATGCTGGTGTATTTACGTCCCAGTAACTTAGCGGTTCGGCAAAAGACACCGATAGAATAAGTACTAGGCATCCAAAGAATAAATCCTGAGGTCGATTTGCTCGACTAAAGGCGGTGCTCCAGCGTGGCCACAGTCAAATGACTGAAACAAGTAAAAGGGTAAAGACAGAGTAAACGTCCAGTACCGGGGCTACGAATAGTTAGTGTAGTATCAAACAGGAAATCCATGTTGAAACCGCAACCCAGACGTGAGTATGTGGTAAGAAGCTTGCTTCTCAATCACATGGTTGCGAGTTCAGTCTCACTGCGTGACACCTTGGGCTAGTACCTTCTACTATAGCCTCGGGCCGACCAAAGCCTTGTGTAGACGGAAACTGAAAAATGTCCGTTGTGTGTGTAAGTGTGTCATATATATATTATATATATATATATATATATATATATATATATATATATATATATATATATATATATATATATATATATAGGTGTGTGTGTTTATAACATATGTGTATATTTGCGTATGTTTCTGTATTTGTCCCGCCACATTGTTTGACAGCTGGTGTTGGTGTGTTTACGTCCCCGTAACTTAGCGGTTCCGTAGAAGAGTCCGATAGAACAAGTACTAGGCTTACAAAGAATATGTCCTGCGGTCGATGTATTCGACTAAAGGCAATGCTCCAGCCTGGCTGCAGTCAAATAACTGAAACACGTAAAAGAAATAAAAGAAATACATATGCTATATATATATATATAGATATATACACATAAATATATACATATATACATATATATATTCACACACACACATATACACATATATGTTCGCACACATACATATATATATATATAAGTAACAATGAAGGGTGAAATTAATTATCAATTACACCAAGTAGTCTTCGGCATGTAAAAGCCTCATTCGAGGAAAATTTAAGTAATACTAAGCCATTAAGGGTTTAGCAACGAATTGCCTTACCGCACACCGAATTTAGAAATAGCAGTCAAAGAGATTATAGCTATTTCTTCTACTAAAAGGGAGATCTCAGTGTTTGTGTTTGCCTTTCAAATGCTGTGTTTTTACTGAGATCTCCCTTTTAGTAGAAGAAATAACTATAATCTCTTTGACTGCTATTTCTAAATTCGGTGTGCGGTAAGGCAATTCGTTGCTAACCCTTAATTGCTTACTATATATATATATAATATATATATATATATATTATATATATATATATATATATATATATATATACATTTATTTACATATCTACATATATATGTATATATACATGCATATATGTGTACAGGACATCAAAAAAAACATAAGGTGTGTATATATATATTTATATAGGGAGAATTCACTAAAAAATAAAAGACAAAACAGGTGGTATAGGCAACAAACAGATGTATTAGTTTAAAGCTCGGGAAGTGAAAAAGTATTTAACGTTTCGAGTTCACGCTCTTCCACACAAAGGAACAGAGAAAGAAACAAGGAGAGAAAATAAAGAATGTGTAGTGTCTAGCGATCTATCATATATATATATATGTATGTATGTATGTATGTATGTATGTATGTATGTATATATATATATGTGTGTGTGTGTGTGAATATATACATATATATATATATATATATATATATATGCATACTTATAAATCTTCCTTATATTTTCAAACTGCTTATTTCTCCTTATCTCAGAACACTTACTATCAGTAAGTAAATTGCCAACAACGACATTTTTCCAATTTGAAAATTAAAAGGTTGTATATTCAAACGTTTATAAAAATTAATAAACCAGAATAAAATATTAAATTATCAAATATCTTTCCCATCTATCATTTCTATGTTAGGAATACATTTATATGTGAGAAATTTCATTTGAAAACTGTCAAACATTTAGTAGTTACATATTAGGATGTTTTTAACCCGTTTGTTCAAATCGATATGAAAAGCACTTTTGGGTAAAAATGACCATTTCATAATAAACAGATATTTATGTATTTCAAAATAAAAATAAACAAGTTGCCTATAAAATATATTTTTAATTCTATATTACGTTTCAAGTCAGAACTCAGATTGTGAAGTGAGTTATAGCTTGTGGTAATTGATGAAGAGAAAACAATTAAGAAATATCATCAAAGAATTTTTTTTTTCCTTTATTTGCGTTTAACTTGTTATTTTCAGTATAATTAGATATTATCTTACAAAGTTTCCGACCAGCTCTTTTTCTCGAACTTTCAAATATAAACAAGATAAAATACTAAGCATTTTGTAGCTTCAGCAATAATTTTGCTAACGTAAATATTTTTTGCAAATGATATAGTAATTATTAATGTCTGCCAGCAGCTTTCTTACTTTACTAACATTTTTATTAATCGAGTGATAAAATGAAATGCTTATTCACGCTTACAGATGCACGCACAACTCACATTTAAACATTTGTTCTTACACATGCCGCTAGACACACACACAAACACACACACACACACACACACACACACACACACACACACACACACACACACACACGTACTCTCTCACGAACATATAACAAATAAGTATATTTTCACATTCACATTGCTGCATACACGTATACATTTCATACATTCATACATAAACACACACACACACACAAACACACACACACACACACACATATATATATATACATGTGTATATATATATATATGTATGTATGTATGTATGTATGTATGTATGTATGTATGTATGTATGTATGCATTTCTGCTTATATGTACTTATGTGTGTGCAAAGTGTTGCAGTCTTCTAAACTTATGTTGAATTACCACTTTGCCTGAAGCTAGTATTCGTATTCGGCAAGGCTTCCTGTGTCTTGTTTCAGTTTTCAGAATTATTGTTATTATTATCATTATTATTATTATTATTATTATTATTATTATTATTATTATTATTATCATTATTATTATTATTGCTGATGTTGTTTTGCGAAGCAAACGTGAAGCAGAACTATAGTGTTCATCTGCATCAGCTTTCGTTCTCGGTTCAAATAACAGCCGTCGGTGTGTTTAAAATACAACCCACCATCAGAATGAATATCAGAAATATAAGTCCTGTTCTATGATTGATTTTTATCTCATGCATCTATACATAAATACATACATCTATTGATTTATATAAGGAATCAAATGTAAAGAGCCGGGTCCATAACTTTCACAGATCTTCAAGTAAAAATGAATGATGCGACAGATGCCAACCTTAAATTTATTTAGGCCAATGCGTACAGAACACTTGTACACAGTGAAGGAATTGTAAGACCCAACATCATAAATATAACATATCGTTATTTGTTTTCCAAGATGAAATTGTACTGGTTAATCATCCTACTTATTTGAGCATGTTGGTGGAGTATGTGCAATCATAAACATTAGCCCAAATGCGGGTGATGTTCGCTGCCTTTAATTCTAGAGCACCTCGTCACAAGCCCATATTAGAGGACCGGCCTCACATTTTGAACGGTACCACTGCTACACACAAACATTTTATGGAGTTCCTACAGAGGTACTAGTTGACGTATTAAGCTGTCTTCTCTTTCTATCTTTCCTATCGCTATTAAACAGGCTTTTAAAACTGGAGATGTTTTTCCACGTATTAACGTTACTAAGGATTTTCTCTTCTCATCACCCAAAGCATGATCAACCCTTATCCAGTTTCCCCACCAACTACTTCTACTACTTCATGAAATCTATTCTTCCTAAGATGTCGGCCATCTAGAATTTCGTCACAACAGGTGTCTTTCCTGCAGTCTCCAGTTTGCAACAGATTAACACGAAAGTTAAGGACATTAATCCGATTAATCTCGGAGGGCGTGTAAAGACCAATAGTACGATGCACTCCCACTTCCCCCAAAGCACCTCCTTTCATATTGCTTCACGCCTTTCAGCTGAAAATTACTACTAGACTATAGCTATTACAATCATGTTTCCTTCTATATGTTGCATTCCGAATTTTTTCCAGGGCCAAGGGCTGGATGTTCAAGTGACTATGTCAGCTCGAGAACTACATAGCAACCTAAACTTATTATAGAAAATGTGATACATTTGCCCAGGTCATATTCGCATGCGTATGACAGTTATGATTGAGGTTGTATGTGCGTGTGTGTATGTGTCTAACAGTATGTATAGGTATATGTGTATAATAATATGTATATACATATAAATATATACGTTGTTATGTATTTATATGTATGTATATATATATATAATTTACAATATAAGGTCAAAAGAAAAATTCTAATGCCAAATATGCCGAAAAAAAAGACAGAAATTGTCAATTAACCATTATAATTTATGCGTTTCGAAACGAACCGATAGGATTTTTTTTTTAATTCGTTATTACCGTATTGGACCAATTTCGGAGTTAATTCATAAGAATTTTCTCCTCGTCAGCGGCAAATACGCGAGATATAAGTGAAATACTTACTCATACCCACGGAAAAAGCAAACACCAAGTCCTGAGCAGACCTAAGTACCCCAAATATATCCAAAATAGAAAATCTTCGGCACATCTCGAGGCACGTGTGATTTGATAGAATCCGGAAGTGAACACTATTTAATTTATAATTAATGTAAGATAAATTTTTTTTCGGGAAAAAAAATTTCATCAATGGCCAGCATATCAAAAAATACCCTTAAAGGTTACATTTATAAATAATTTACAATATAAGGGCAAAAAAAAAATTCTAAGGCCAAATATGCCGAAAAAAAAAAGACAGAAATTGTCAATTAACCATTATATTATGGTAATAACGAATTTTAGAAATTTCTATCGGTTTGTTTCGAGACGCATAAATTATAATTTACGGGGGACGGATTTGCTCTTTATGTAGAGTGGTTCTCTTTCTCAAAGTCATACTCGTCTGTGCCATATAGTTGTTCCCACCATCCGAGCAGGTTATTACATAAATTAGGTTTTCAGAGGCACAAGTGAAACTAGCTTTAATTCTGAACCTCTGTCCTTGTTTGAAATGTAAATCCGAGCCTTCAAGTCGGTTGGAGCAGGTTCCACAGTTTGGTCGTCAATATTTTTCAATTGTTGGTTCCGTGGTTGTTTTGTAAAGCTTCGCATTTGTTAGTAGTCTCTTTAGTGATTTGTCTTGCTTTTTATATTTGATGAGTTTGTGTGTTTTCAGGATGTCGTTCATTTTTGGATCTCTAGTTAGTAAAAGAAGATTTTGCACAGTAGTGTTCAAGGTCTCATTGTTTCTGGGGTTGTGTGTTGATATAAATAGTAATGTTTTGAGATGAGGTGTGGTATACTGTTTTGTTGTTCTTGGTGTTTTTTTGCACGTTTAATTCCCTCGTCGATAAGTGAGGGTGGATATTGTCTTTTAATAAGCGTTGTTTTGAGGTCTTGAAAACGAAGGTCCAGAGTTGTTCTATCAGACACTATTGTGCAAATCCCTTTTGCCATTATTAAGATAATGTTTTGAATCAGTTGGTTTATAATAAATGTCAGTTATGATTTGATTGTTGACTTTTTTATCATGATGTCCAAAAATGGGAGTTGTCCATTGTGAATTGAATGTTACTATTTATATCATTTAGTGTCGATTTGAAATCCAAAAGTGTGTCGATATCTCTTTCCAAATTATAAAGCAGTCATCCAGGTATCTCTTCCACTTTTCTCTTATGTAGAGGTAAAATGGGTAACCATATTTCTGAAGAGATACTTCATATCAGGTGAATTCAAAATAACCCATTATTAGGTCCGCAAGAACAGGGGCTGCTTTCGTTTCCATCGCAATTCCGCAATAATGTCGATAGTATGTGTCATCATATAGGAAATAATTGTTCTGAAGTATAAATTTTAAGGATTCAATAATAAAGATCTGGTTTATAAGTTCCGGGAGTACTTCGGGGTACTTTTCCAACCGGAATTTAATTGATTTTATTCCATAGTCATGGGGGATGCTGGTGTAAAGATTGATAACTTCGAGGGTAACCAATATTGCCTCTTCATTAATTGTTTTTGGTTGGGGTTCTAGCATGTCTAAATCATTTCTAATGAGACTTTTGATGTATTTCAGCAAGGGTTTCCGTAAGATGTCTAGAAATTTGCTTAAACGGTGGGTTTCACATCCTGAAAACACATAAACTCATCAAATGTAAAAATGTAAAAAGCAAGACAAATCACTAAAGAGACTATTAACATATGCGAAGCTTTACAAATATGCTCCAATTATGTACACATACAGACACAGGTTTTACCCCCTTCCCTTTGTCTTTGTCCAAATATATTCTTTTATTATTTTAATTGCATCTGTCATTTAACTGCGGCCATGCTGGAGCGCCGCCTTTAGTCGAGCAAATCGACCCTAGGACTTATTCTTTGTAAGCCTAGTACTTATTCTGTCGGTCTCTTTTGCTGAACCGCTAAGATACGGGGACGAAAACACACCAGCATCGGTTGTCAAGCAATGTTGGGAGGAGAAACACACACACACACACATATTTAAAGAGGACTTATAATTTTGTGTGTATGTATGTGAGGTACAGGTCAAGGCAAGGTTGTTTATGGGAGACTATTTTCCTCTCTCCACGCCACTGATGTTCTCCAGGGGAAAGACAAAGGCTGATACAGTTTAGTACCAGTGACGTAGTAACTAATTTCGACACCTGAATGAACTAGAGCAACACAAAATAAAGTGTCTCGCTCAAGAACACAACACACAGCCCAGTCCGAGAATCGAACTCGTAAGTCCGACGCTCTAACCAGTGAGCCGTGCACGTTCAGACACGCACTCACATACACTCCCACACACACATACACAAACATTCTCTCTCTCTCTCTCTCACACACACATACACACACCACACACACACACACACACACACACACATATATATATATATATATATATATATATATATATATTATATATATATATATATATATATATATATATATATTATATATATATATATATATATATATATATATACCTTCAGCAAATGCTTTTTTGTAACAAGACGATCAGATTTATTATTTCCAATAACTTTTTGAATGTGAAAAAATTACTTGAGTGCTTTCTATTGACTACGTACCAAGTTTCATCTGTTAACAAATATATTACTCACTATAAAAAGAAACCAGACAAAATACATTTTGATATAAAATCGGAACGAAATTATTTATTTCAAAAACGAATCTGAGGTTTCTCAGTATAATCTGGTGAAAAATTCAATTTAATTCTCGCTATGACCATATTACTTTAGCAACAGAGTGATGCCATGCTATTTACCATAATTTAAAACTTAGGATTAAAGAGAGAAAATAAAACATTAGCTGGCATGCGAAAGTTTTCTTTGGAGAAATGGTATACAAGTCTACGAATTATTTTTAAAATCTGTGAGCTAATGTAGAAATTCAAATAAAACTAGCACGGAATTATTTAATATTTAATAATTATTACTTTTCGGTCTGTATGATCAACGTATTATTCACAGTCACTGTGGAGTTTATTTACATAGCGTATATTACTGCATATTGAAAAAATAGATCCAAAAGAAAAAAACAATTTCACCGAAAAAATATAATTACAGTTTGATTACAACTTTAATTCTTTGAAAAACAAATAATTGATATAATTAGCCATGCTATAAAGATTGAACTATCACACTAATAATCTATAACTGACAGGGAAAAGACAAATTCAGAAAAAAAGTAAACACGAAATTTTAATGATTTGTTGGGCATTCTTTAAGAGATACAGTTATGCGTTCAGTGGGTAAAATATAGATAGCAATACTTCCTCTCCCGACAGACTTACGTTTATAGACTTACGAATCTCATACAGAACTCATGTATCCGTTTATACCCTTGTACCACGCACAAGTCTACAGATCTATAAATCGACATTATGAAACCACAAACACGAGGTAATTAGAAGTAATGCGCTCAAACTTTCAACAAAAATAGTATTGCCTAAATTGCACTGGTGAATTAAAACAATGCTATGAAACAATTCTTACTTTGAGGCATAACATTTTCATTCGGATTTCATTTTTCAGTTTCGATACATAGAATTATGCCCGGCAGAAAAACATATTCAGCAGAATTTCAATAAAGATCTTGAATCTAATTATATTTACTATCTTCATAAAAGTGAATTATCTCCTCATAAACGAAAACTCATAGTCTTCCCAGAGGCACATTTAGAAATATATATATAATTCATAGGTATGCTAGCGTGTTACCTGTCATGTGACGGGTGACTTAGGAAGAATACTTTTGCAACCAGCAGTAATATTAGGAAATATATATCATACATAAAAGAATTATAATTCAACTTTTATGGAATTTTTAATACTAATACAAAATTATGAAATCTATTCTAGTTTGAAAAGATAAAAATGATTACCTTAATTATTACTTTAAAATAAAATAAAATAAAACAAGAGCACTCAAAGAGCGCAAACCTCCGCCAAGGCAACACCAATGGCCTCTCAACGATTAGCCAGGGATGATTTTTAAAATGAGAATATCTGAAATAAACTCGATTGCCCTAACAAACGAGAATACTAGAAATATACCCCACAGCTCTCAAAAAGTAAGATTAAAAAAAACCGGAAAAATAAACCAGAATCCTTGACCGGTTTCGGATCGATCCCAGATTCTAATCGGTTCGTGCTAGTCACAAGGCCAAACATCACTGAAAGTTTCACCCGAATCCATGTAGCAGTTCTTGAGACAAACAAACAAACTAACAAACAATCAAACACGATTGAAAACACTAGATCCGTCTTCGGTAAGGCGGAGGTAATAAAACAATATTCAAAAAGTAAGAATGATTGAAAACAAATTATAAGTTCGTTTTAAATTCGAGATTAAAATATTGTAAACTTTGAATCAATTTAAGAGAAGAGAATGACATACATTATACATGTGTGTATGTGCATGTGTGTGTGTGTGTGTGTATTTGAGTGTAAATATGTGTGCATGTTTGTGTTTTTCTTATATAGTTACACTAAAATATGTCCTAAAAGAAGAGCAAAGATTTGTATGCTCATTTGGCATAGATTGCTACAATGATCTTTTATTGTACCCCGTTTTCTTTTCCAGTTCATTGCTCCTAATGCTATCCAAATTGATACAGACGTCCATTTCTGCACAGAGAAATATATATGTACAGTGTACGAGTGTAGCAAATTATGTAAGTACTGGATACTGATATCATGAACAACATTCATATTGATGTCGTTGCTCATTGATTCCAACAAACAGAACAGAAATAATATTACAAGGAAAGAGAGCTGTACCAAATTTTCGGGTTTCAGGATAGCAGCAGCACAATGGAGTGAGAGGATGCGGCTAAGAACAATGACACACACACACAAACACCTTCACACCCATAACCATACACATACACACATACACGGACGCAAACACATATCTTAGAACACAATGCAGTAAGTGGAGCAAGAAAACGAAAAGTGTTGCTGAAGAGGTCACAGATGTGTGACATAAGATTTCCGGACAATGGACATGAGTTAAAATAAAAAAAGAAAAATATGAACACTAATAAATGAGTGAAGAACAAATATATAGTGCGTGTGTTTATCTGGCAAAAAGAAATATATAAGTAAAAATGACCAACCCGAAATACAACAATATCTGTTTCACCACACAATTTCTCATCGGGGATCTTGCAACATAAATTGATAAAGATTACAAGGAAACAGTTTTATATTTAAGAGATGAGGAATTATGTACATTATTTACATTTGATGGATATTTGTCCTCATCTTGTTTATTAACACAATGTTTCGGCTGATATACCCTACAAGCCTTCATCAGGTGTCTTGGGAAAATTGCAAACCTGGGTTCTCCTTCAGAAGGTATTTTTCGGTGTTGCTATTATTATTATTATTATTATTATTATTATTATTATTATTATTATTATTATCATTATTATTATTCCGAGTTCGATTCCAGGCAGTGACCTGAATAATAATAGTAATAACATCGAAAAATACCTGAGGAATATGAACCTAGGTTCGAAATTTACCCAAGACACCTGATGAAGGCTGGAGGGTATATCAGCCGAAATATTTTGTTAACAACAAACAAGATGAAGAGAAATATCCGTCAAATGTAAATAATGTAAATAATTACAAGGAAAGCCTTCAATAAAACGTACTCAGAGATAACTGTTGAGCCTATATGGAGATGCGTCTCTGTGTTAATAACTCAGCATATGTGACGGTTACAAGAAATGATAATTCGCTTATACAATATTGATCAAATGACATTAGTATTTAAACATGTTGAGTTATAAACAAGAATCTATCTGAAACAAGGTGTACTGAATGTAATGAAAATGGCGTGTTTATTTTTAAATTTGATTTGGTCACCACTGTCGAGGCGTTATTAGAAATTTTTTTTCAGTGTCTGGCTATTTCATATGTAAAATAATTGTATGTACTGATATTTTCGTATGAATCGATAATTCAGAAAGTCTAAACTATTTCCATGCAATGGGCGAAGTTCATACATTTTGGCTGTTAGTTATAGTCTCGATATACGATTATGAAATTTCATTTCAATTATTCCTCTCCTTTCTACGATTTTCTCCTATTAGGCTGTCACCCTACATAAGTAGATTCAAAACTTTTACTAGAACTACCGAATTTAGCAAATATATAATCTTAGGTATTTTAATAAAACCAATTTTCCAAAATATTGGACTCACTTCCATACTTTTCCCGAGCTTGAGGTGATATTTCTCGGTTTTTGTTGCAACAGACGTTCTACCATACTAGAATATCTCTCGCAACTATTTTGCACATTTTATCAAATATTTCACCAATAAAAGAAATTCTTCTTGTGGACGCTTTCAGAATTAAACACTACCTATAAGATTTGAATCGACGTTTCATATCATCAGAGAATCGTATGATTCTCTGCTTATGGGTCTGCAGTGATGCATATATGCTTTTCTAAGTGATAGGAGACAGTTTCAGCCTTTTTATTTCCCCTTAAACTAAGCTACGATTTTGTTTTCCAAAAATAACAAATACGATGCGTTCCAGACTTTACACATAACACAATAATTTTTGTAGTCTTCTTTCGTTTATTAGTTTTTTTCATTCAGTTTACCAATTACCTACGATGCAATTTTCCATAACGTTTGAAACGAAATACTTTATTGGCTTCGTTTTTTTATATGTATTTGTTTCAAATAAAGTGTTTTGCCTTCTAAGTATTCAAGCTATGTTTCTATAATTACATTCATTTGTGTCATAGTATAAAAAAACACAGACGTTCAGTATGCTATAATATTATTAGATATTCTCATACGTACACTCTTTTAGAATATTAGATCGTCTCATTCGAGAATTACTTTATCAGCTTAAGAGATTAAAAACAGACACGCACTTAAAACAGGATATCTTTTAATCCCATTTAAATCAACAGTGATTTTACAACAATTGCAATATTTTCCCACCAGAAAAAAAAAAAATAATGCATTATATAAATACCTATTCATGCGTCAAACAACTTCAACAGAAAACTACACATTTAACCATCATATAAACAACACACTAGGTTGCTGTGTGAAACGTAATTAGACTTTTGTTTAAATTTGAGATTCTTTGAATAATATCATTAATCGACTTCCATTAGAAGGATAGGAATTGAACAAATCGTGTATCTATTTTGTATATGTGTGTGTATACACACACGCACATATATATATATATACATCTTTTAAGTAGTTAAGTACATATAAATATACGTATATGAGCACACACAAATACATATATATATGTGTGTGTATTATGTATATATATATGTATATATGTATATATGTGTATGTATGCATGTATGTATATATGTATGTATGTATTCAAATGCCGGTTTGTCAACAAAACCAATTTATACGGTAAACAGTGTAGTGTATGAGTGTACATAATTATATTCACATTCGTAAATATATATAGATATACATATAGATAGATAGATAGATAGATAGACAGATAGATAGATAGATAGATAGACAGACAGACATACGTACATACATGTATGCATACATGCATGCCTACATACATACATACATACATACATACATACATGCCTACATACATACATACATACATACATACATACATACATACATACATACATACATACATACATACATACATACATACATAGCTGGTTCCACTTACAGTAAAATTAAGTGTCCATAGCTCAATTCATTTCCTGTTTAAATATTACATTATTCTGAATATAAATTCACAAAAGAAAATTTAACTTAACGAGGTAATTGTTAGATGTGTCATGTCTTGTTGCAAACAGCCATCTCAGCTGATATTACTTTTACTTTGCAATATAGACATTTTATCAAAACTTACATAATATACCGGATAGAATGCCTGTTTGTTAAAATTAATCTCATATCTCCCTGATTTATTTTAATATATTTTTTTATCTTATTGCTTATCTGCTTTGATGTAATAAAATGTTTGATGTTATAATATTGGAGAAATGAATGAATAATTCTTTAGTTTATTGCCACATGGGCAAAGAATGAGGAACTTTACACTGCATAAAGCATATACCAGTTGAACTGCTTATACTGAGTTTGAAAGGAAGAACAAAAGGATCATGACGTACAAAATACGAAGGCGATCAACTCTGAGGATCATTAGCAAGTTTGATTAAAAAAGGGAAAGCTAAGTGACCGTTTTCTTGCGGCTCTTTACGTTCTGGTGAACTTTACTAGTGAAGTACGTGGATCAATATTATCGATTTGTCCCCTTCTCTCAAAATTTCTTTCTTTGACCACTGCAATGGACTGGTGATCCGTTGAGGGGCAATGGTGTGATCTCCGTTACTTATATACCATGGAAAACGTGCAATCGGATTTATATGTCCTAGGGCTCAAGAAAAAAATAAAAATGAAATGACATGAAATTCAAGGTGAACCAAAGCCTCCGTTCGTAGGTAATGCCAATTATTTGTGTTAGTTACGAACAGTTTGTTCATTCCTGCCACCCGGCTCAAATGAACAGAATGCTTGCTAACACGCTCAAACTATGTTAACTAGTCTCACAGCTTTATTTGCTACAGATGTACAAAAGACGCCAAGAAAAGGATTTAATTTCATTCTTCGTGGAAATTATATCTTACGTAATACGTAAATTGAATTAATAAAACAGGTAAACGAAAAACAAAACTACACAGATTATTGCCTTATATTGTGATTTGTTATCTCTGCAGTCTTGAACGCATCTCGTTAGTTATTTTGCAAGACAAAATAATAATAATAATAATAATAATAATAATAATAATAATAATAATAAACTAAAACAATACTTGTTGTCATAGGTGCCCTGGGAATGATAGCAAAAGGGGCTGATTGCTGCCTAACTCAGATACCAGGAAACCCCAAAATGGCAGAAATTCAAAAGATAGTGCTCATGGGAACTGCTCATATCCTACGCAAAATACTTTCTTTGTAATCTCAAGTTTTAAAACAGACATAATTTTTGTATGATTTTTTAGGCATTTACTAGTACAACACTAAGTGCAAAACCAAATATATGGCACCCTAGGCATAACACCAACTTGTTGCTCTTGAGGTCTCTGTGTGAGACCTGGAGCCAGCTTGAGTAAATGTAAAGCAAAAGTCAAACATATAATAATAATAATAATAATAATAATAACATCAAAAAATACCTTAGGAATGAGAACCCAGGTTCGAAATTTTCCCAAGACACCTGATGAAGGCTGGAGTGTATATCAGCCGAAACATTGTGTTAACAAGATGAGAACAAATATCCGTCAAATGTATATAATGTAAATAGGCTGAGTTTTATTTTGAAAGAGTGAAATGGGGTGCAAGAAAAATTCTTTATTTGATAAAACATTCATGAGTATAGTATAAGATATAGTTGCGATGGTTGTTGGCCGGTCACATACAGCTTTCATAAAATTTGTGGGACAAGTAGCAGCAACGACAAGAACATCCTAATTGAAAGAGGCAGTGGTGGTACAATGTAGTTAACAGGGACAGTGCCGGAGATGGGAGGAATATGTAGTCAGTCGCAGAATCTCATGGAAGGAACTTTGGGCTTGGGAACAAGCAAGAACATCCTTCCTGATCAAGTCTGCCTTCAACAGCTAATTTAGACCGGTGGAACATGCTAAAAAACTGATGAATGTATATGCGGAGAGGAAACGACAGTAAGACATGTTCTGTCACATTGCAGGCTAGTACTAGAGAAATATACGTGGCGTCACAATCAAGTCCTTGGTGTGATACGTGCAGCACTCAAGAAGATCGAGGGATATAAAAGGGGAGAATACCCAAAAGTGGAAAAGCTCGGGAAAATATACTTCCAGAAGGAGGGAAAAGGACATAAGGCCAGGCATTCAAGTAAAATATACGAGAAAAACGAAGGATGGAAGGGATATTGGGAGCTGGCCGTAGATTAGGAAAACTGTTAATATTTCCACTCATAAAAACAAAAAGACCGGACTTAATCCTATGGAACACAGAACGGAAAATTTAATTTTGCTAGAGCTGACAGTGCCATGAGAAGAGAACATCACTAATGCAAAGCAACAGGAGAGGTTGTATGATAGATGAATCGAAGAGTGCAGAGAACAGGGAGGGGCTGTTGAGTATTACCACCTGGTAATGGGGGCTAGAGGCTTCATTGAAAGGAAAGTGACGACGTTATTTAAAAGGTTTGCATTTTCGAGCTCAGATCTGAGAAAAGTAATAAGGAGGATACAGGAGACAGGCGACAAAGCCAGCTTCTATATATGGCAGAAGTGCAAAGACACAAAATAGCTTGAAAGCCATAACATGCAACCTGGGAAATATCGTCGCGAGGTGAGGCTAGTTAACACTTAAGCAGTATCGCTGATTGACAGGTGGGCCAAGGTATCGATCTTGTTCATAGCGCACTCTCCTCCTGGTTCGAAGGCTTCTACCACCAAAGAGCTGGTAGGCTCTGGCTACTAGAACTGAAATTAACACGACACTGTTGGAAGGCAGGTTTAGAGAGGACACGGGCTAAAATTACGCGCCCTTCCCCTTCATTGATCAGTTGAAGCTTAGACAATGTCACGTGAAAGTTAGCTGGTCTTGGCTGCTGGAGCCTACGGGCGAGTATTTAAAGGGAAATTTGGCGGGATGGTCAGTCGCCCGCTGACATTCGTTGACGCTGCATCGAAGAAATCAAGGAACAAAAGAAAAAAAGGTGAAAGAAGAAATGCACTCAACACCAGAGCTGAAGAAACCTCCGAAAGTGGGATGGGGTGCCGGGTCGAAAGCGGTAGAGGAATAGGGGCCGAAACCCGACATGGCTCCTCCTGATGAAGTCTTTAGCCACTGGATCCTATAAAGGAGCTGTTGAGGCAGCGAACCACGAAACATGGTTGGAATTCCTCGGCATTTTTTATATATTCTGTGCTCTCACAACAAAATCGAGCAAAGTGTTTTGCTTTTGATTTAGCGTTTTCTTTACAGTGTTGAAAGTATTTGATGCCCTTTGTTTGCAGTCGTTATATTATTTCCATGCTTTGTGTATATGTCAGTCCACGAGTTATAATTAGGCATTTTCTGTTCATTTTATCATCATTTACGAGGTATAGTTATAGACACTGTGTCTGTTTCCAAAAAACTTTCGATTTTGTCAATTCTTTCAGGGACACGTTATCGTTGGAAACGATTCTTTGAGCAAATAGTACAATATTTACTTATTCTTTGAGAACTCTAACCATATCTTCCTCCCTTTGTGAATTGCTGTTTTATAATTATTATATACTTGTATGACATCCATAAACTTTTTGACCAGGTGGTTAATAATAACGAAATACTAAATGCTCTAAAATTTCACAAATTATTGAACAAAGGTGCAATTTATAAGAAAATAAACATTTATTATTTATGTAAACAAATGAGCAAATTGTAGAATGCGAAAAATATCTGAAAGATTATTTTATACAGATGATGATGCTTTCTATCACATGTTTGTTGTACAAATGAAAACGAAGTTAATTCTAGTCTCAACTCTTCCTTGACATCCAATATTTTCCAATGTTTGTTAATTACATCTAAAGTGGAGAAACTACTTTCACTTTCAGTTTGTAAGAAAAAGAATTTAAAATTGGACAACCTTTTTTAAAAAAAATTGGATAATCTTCCTTAAATTTAACCAAATTTTAGCTAGTAAGACGTTCGCAAATGTTTGTCTCGGAGCAGCGAAACATAAAATTTAGATTAAGGAATTCACTTCGAGTACACTTAAACCACTTTCACACTGAATAAATATCTAATCCACATTTTGTTAGCATGGATGAGGGTTGGCATTCATTTAAATCTTTGCATTAATTCTGAGACGCGATATTGCGTTACTCCACAATGTATGTATAATTGCAGATTAACTTCCGAATGATTTCTAAAAAAAGAGAAAAAAAAAGAAACTAGATAATGCTTCAAGGGTTTAAAATTTTTAGAACTCACTTTTCTACGTAATTTTTCTTAATTGGTACTTTTATTCCCTCGTTCAATTTAAAAATATTTTGTGTCTTATAGCTTTAAATGTAAAATCACGAATACATAAAATGTTATACAAATTGGTCAAACCTACTAAGCATTAGGTTTGCTGAATCTATTTTCAACATTAATTGCTTATTCCTTTATTCTTTTGTTTCAGTAATTAAACTGCAGCCATGCTGGGGAGCCACATTAAAATTCACTGCTTATTTTAAAATCTAGCACTTATTTTATTATCACTTTATGCTGAACCGCTAAGTTTAGAAACATCTAAACAGGCATGAGTGTGTAACTTCAAATTAAGCATTTATTGGATGCAATAAATATAATAATAAATTAATTAATCAAATTAAGTATTTATTGGAAGTTGTTTCTCTATAACAGATCATAAAACAGTCTTCAAATTTAGAAAAAAACATCACTTTAATAATTCTCTATCATTGATAATGCATTATAGCAAATAATTATGGCTATTATCTTTAATTTTAGAAACTTTATATATCTGTCATAATATCCGCACGTACAAATAACGGTTTTGATCTTGTTATTCCACTTCTCATCACTTAATCTTTTATTACCATAGCTTATAGTGGCCTAAACACTAGTTGACTATTGTTACTTCTACTCAGAACTGATCCATTATAAAAATGGAAGAGTTCTTTCCGATACATAAATTAGAAAGAAATCAATGAAAAATAATTGTGATCATTGAATTAGAACAAATCTCGATTTAATGATAATACATAAAAATTAGTTATCAAAATGAATAAATGTGTTAGTCTGGGTCAAACAAATTAAAAGTGCTTAATAGGATGATTATATTATTTTCTGATTTCATGGAAACGCTACCCTTATAAAAAATATTGCTGCGAGGTATTTTGTTGGACAGTCAGCTACCATCCATCACACAATGATGCCACAATTAATTATTTCTAATTTAGACACAAAGCCTGAAATTTTAGATTTGGAGTGTGTCGACCACATCAACCGCAGGGCTCGACTTATATTTATTTCATCGACCTCGAAAGAATGAATGGCAAAGTCGAGCTCGGTGGAATTTGAACTCAGAACGTAAAGACCTACGAAAAGCCGTTAAGCATTTTGTCCAGCGTGCTAATAGCGCTGCCAGTCTGTCACCTTAATACTATCAGCATGGGATTCTAAGTTAGGCACAAGGTCGGCAGTTTTTCAGAAGAGGGGATTAGTTGATAGTATTTGACTGGTACATTATTTTATCGATGCCAAGAGAATGAAATACAAAGTTGACCTCAGCAGCACTTGAACTGAGAATGTCAAGAGCTGTAACTAAAGACATGATATTTTGTCCGACACCGATTCTGCTAATCTTTCGCTTTCAATGCTTTTTAATCAGATGCAATGGTAGCAATTTTGTGGAGAGGAGTAATAGCCGATCAAACCGATCCTAGTAGTTGACTGGTGCTTTTAGTAATCCCAGAGAGATACAAGGCAAGCTGACTAAAGCATAATTTGAACACGGAATGTAAAGAGCTGGAAGGGTAAGGTACTTTGTCAGATGCAGAACCGTTAGCACGCCGGGCAAAATGATTTGCGGCATTTCGTTCGCCTTCGTGTTTTGAATTCAAATTCCACCAAGGTAGACTTTGCCTTTCATCCTTTCTGGGTCGATAAAATAAGTACAAGTTGAGCAATTGCTGGCCTTGTACCAAAATTTGAAACCAGTAATGATAGTAATGATTTTTTTTATAAATGATATTTAAAATGTATAAATTTACAAACAAATATTTTTAAAAGCATTTTTTTTAAATACAACCATTTCTAACAATGCCACAGAATCCCAAATTTATAGAAATATTATAGTCAATATAAACACTGTTATTACGAGGTTGTTATATTGTCGGCGCAGAAAAGATGATAAAGTGGAACCAGATAATATTCTAACTAAGAATAAAAGGCAACATTACTAAGTTTCTTTCACACAAAACAAGAAGTGTTCCAGTTACCATTGTCATCTGTATAAAGCAATATCTTTTAATACTTTGCAAAATAATACAGTTTCTTTACAATAATAAATGCAATATATTCTACAAGGAACAAACAAAAGGCAACACATTCTATCTTCAGTTGTTTTTGTTCATTTGTAAATAACATTTTAAAATGTCAACGTTGCCAGAGAGGATTCTTAAAGTCGAAAGTTGAGCGCGATAATAATGATTAGCAATTATAAACGCAATCAGAATTTAGCAATTCACATAAGACATAGTGTTTTCAAACAAACGGAACTTTTAAATAATCCCAAGAATAATTAAAATAATTAAAATCATACTTTCCTGATTATATACACCGTAAACAAATAAAATTAATAATACATAACAAGAAAATTAATTAATATATTCTGAATACACACCTGCAAGTATTATTCTCCTTGCTGCTGTTTAACCCTGCATCCTACTATTCAAGCAAGCTTTTATCACACATATTCTGGTCTCGACATTCACGTCTTTTTGTATATCTAGAGCTATCCATTATATATATTTTCTTTTGTTCTAATTTAATGGATATTTTTATGCTATTTCAAGCAAATCAAGCAAGCGCAAAAAGAATCACACGCCGAGAAATGCGATTCATATAGCTTTGTTTACTGACAAGCTCAAATCTACATCTCTAGTTGCAACGAAATAATAGACAGACAGACAGATAGATAGAGAGAGAGAGATATACACAAATACGCACTATAATACGCATACTTATACACTTATAAAAGCTGGTAAAGAGTTGGAAATATTGATCCGAGAAATAATGAAAACAAATAGTCTCGTGACAGAAATATAGTGAAGCGATTCAAAGGTGATAACCTTACTGTTATTCTCTTGCGAGAAAAACGCACAGATAAGATAACAAGAAAGGCTAAACAACACCACTTGCTCCAATTCTCTGAACGGATAATTACTGCTCTTATTATATACGCGGATACACACGCGCACGCATGCAAACCCACACACACACACACATATATATATATAAATAAATAAATACATATATATATATATATATATATATATATATATATATATATATATATGGACAGCCATGATGTATGTATATATGTATATATATATATGAGAGGTATTATTATCCAGAAGACCCAAGCAGCCGGATGAGACTATGTAAGTGCTAGGGTAGGACGGTAGTCAGACTCTCGGTTCGATAATAATACGAGTGAGTGGTCTAATGCAGTTCTTGTGTGAGCATGTATACGTTAAATAAAATCAGACAACAAAGGTAAGGCTTTCTGGAATTTATAGAACATTTATAAAGAGAAAGGTAGTCTTACAGCTGTTTCTGGTATATTAGGAATATCCCTAATATCCCGGAAACAGCTATAAGACTACCTTTCACTTTATAAATGTCCTATGAATCCTACACAACCTTTGTTTTTCTCTCATTTTATTTAATATGTTCATTATATATATATATATATATATATATATATATATATATATATATATATAGTGAGCGCTTGCTTTCACAAATGAAGGAAGTATTTCTCAATACTTGCAGTTTACATGTATTATTAGATACTGACGAAGTAGACAAGCTGGCAGAAACGTTAGCACGCGGGGCGAAATGCTTAGGAGTATTTCGTCTGCCTTTAAGTTCAAATTCCGCCGAACTCAACTTTGCCTTTCATCCTTTCGGGGTCGATATATTAAGTGCCAGTAGCGTACTGGGCTTTCTCTAATAGACTGGTTCCCTCCCCAAAAGTTACGGGCCTACTGCCTAGATAGAAAAAATTATTAGAAACTCACAACTTCTTGAATCACTAGTGGAAATATTCCGTTACCAATTATTCAAGCGATTGACATAGAGAAGCAGTATGGTAAAATCTAAGCAAAAATATTCGTAAAGGCAACTGAATATGTCTAATCTACGTGCTTTATAGAATACCTATAATTGTTGTGGGATTAAGTATTTTATAACTCTGAAGAGAAGAGTTTGGTCACCGAGATGTGATTCTAGCCATGCTATGATTGTGCTTTCGTCACAACAGAACGTCGTTATAGTGAGAACCAACGTTTAGTACGTCTGTGGTTATGTACTGTTCAGGATTATTAAAAGTTTGTCTGGTGTGGTGATGCTCTCTTCGTGTAAGATAAGTTTTCTTAACTGTTGAAGAAAAACAATTTAGTATATTGTTTTACTTCGAGAATAATTTCAACGTTTGGTGTTTAGGTTGCAAGTGCACGATACACGGTTGGGAATCTTTAAAGAAGAATAAAAGGTAGAGTTACTTGCTGAAGAGCGGATATTGCTGGACATGAAAGCAAGTAGTTTATGTATGGAAGAAAGGTTTTCAAAGATAAGAATAGATCTCGGTAGACCAGAAACTAAGATTCGAAGCAGAGAGAATGACTGAAGATTTTGGTGAGCTAGTTGTGAGGTACGTGGGTTGAGAGAAAGGGAAGAGACATTATCAAGGCCGGTAATCTTGTGGATTAGAAGCAACCAAAGGTACGTTCGCATCTGGCATGTGTGTATTAAGTCGAAACTGGTTATGAGTACACAGATATTAGAGAGATGGAACTTTTCCAGTGGATAAGATTTTCGATTTAAATATCTAGCAAATTGTACAGTGTGTGAGTGCGGTGCAAGTTTAAAAATTATGCAACGAAGTGAAATTCGTTAAAGCGAGCTAGATATCAAGAGATGGTATTAAAACATCAGGCGTGATATTCTTACAGTCCAGGAGAAATTAGACATCCACGTTATAAACAGCTGCACTACATTACATTAATGGCAGCCCAGATTCAACAGCATCCCAGTATGCGTATGAACACACACGCACACACTCACACAAAGGTGCATCTGCTCTCTCTCTTTCTTTCTCTCTCTCTCTCTTCTCTCTCTCTCTCTCTCTCTCTCTCTATATATATATATATAATATATATATATATATATATATATAAAGTTAATCCAAACATGAAAACACAAAGAGAAAATACAAAAACGCGAGGACGTGGAAGAAGTATAGTGTTATTGGACGCTCAGGAAAGGAAAGATCCAAAGAAGGGAAGACGGAGGGAAAAATTGCCAATGATACACACGCGGTCACATATTGAATGGCCGGAAAGGAATGGGTGAAGAAGAAGTTAATGTCGGTGTAGGTGTAAATGGTGGCGACAAAAGGTGAAAATTGGAAGTAGAAGAAAAGTAAAAAGAAAACGAGAAAATGTGGAAGAGTCACGGACAAATTTTTTTATGATTTCCAATCACGATTACAGTGGTGTATTCTGGATGAATGGTAACAGCAATCCGTAGGTGTCAAGATCCAGTAATCGGTTATCCAAGTCAAGGGTAGCCCCAAAGTAGGTTTACACTTATCACGTAGACATTTTAAATATCTTTTAAAATATTTTATTACATTTAAATTTCTATCTTATAATTAACTAAATTAGCATAGAATAATGGTTTCAGACTGTTTTATTATTAAGATCTTAACTGTTAATATATGAATGCCAAAGAGAATAACTGTAAACCTACTTTTGGGTCATCCTGTGTGTATACATATATATACATATATATATAAATATATATATATCTTTGTGTGTATATTTATACATGTATGCATATATGTATATGTGTGTATGTGTGTGTATGTATATACACGTATGTTGTCCACCAATATAAAGATTCGCTGCTTTACAATTTTATAAAGCAGATATTGATACATAACATTATATAGACCCACGCATATACATACGCATATGCCTATTATTTATATTTACATAGATACGTATGTACGTATGTATATATGCTTGCATGCATCTATGTATGTATTATGTATGTATGTACGTGTGTGTGCAAGCATATACATGCAATCTCACAAACGACGGATATTCTTTATGAAGCTGTTTCTACAGTTCCAACTTGAAACTTCAAAAGTACTACAATTATGCCATGAATAAATTTGTCATCAGATTTCAGCAATACTCCGACGTTAATCCGAGAAACGTTACACTACGAAAAGGGAAAATATTGATAAACAACCTAGGAATAAATTTTCATTTTACTCACTTTGCAAGGGTATATTAGACAGCACTACCCTGTGAGGATAGAACTATAGAGAAAGAAATTCAGTCACAGACTGAAACTGGCCGCCTTGAGAACGGCCGCAAAGTATTGGTGGTTAATTATATCGAAGATTTCTGATTGATCCAAATTGATTAGTATCTCGCCCATGCTAGCTTCTTTACCCACCCTGTCTATGGTGTATCGCATGAGACAGAGATTATTGCGAATAGGTCTACTTGGAATGGCGACTGTTTGTGCATCACCAATCAGTTCCTCGGCGACAAGCAAAAATAAGGATGTAAAATTATTTGCAGCTACATCTTGAAAACTAAATAACAGACGTAGAAATAAATAAGTTGAAACACCATTGACAAATTAACAATAACCGCTACAAAAGCATTAACGGTCAACAAAAGCATTTCAATGGGAGTTTGTACATAAAAAGTAGAAGTTTGGTAGATGATTGAAGATGCCAACGCTTCAATAATTACAACAATGTTTCCCACATGTTTAAATTAAATGAAAACAGGATTAACGAATACCAGCTGGACACATACGGCGTAATATTGTTTAACAAAACAATTTGGATCGATAACAAGAAAACACAGCTACCTGAATAAAACGGAATAGAATGAACACATTAGCATTTAAGAATATAAGATAGGCTGATATAATAACAGATCTCATCAAAATACTTGAAACAATTTTTTGGTGTTCGAAGATTTTTAACCGCATGTTAACAAAATAAAATTCAACAGTGATTAACATTCCCACGTTCGAATCTACCCTAATGAATTAAGAATGAATGAACAAGCTATTTTTTTGCACTTAAGCTGTTCCCCATACATATGGAAATTTAGTATCAGTTGGTAGATCTCTGTACATATAAGCAAATAATTTCTTTGCTGAGGTTATAACAAGAGCCAATAATTCTTGTTAAATTCATTAATGTGCTTTTAATTAACGATACACAGCGATAACAAAAGATCGTATTTCCCTGCGTCATCTTGAGCTAATGGATCGAGTGTGTTATGAACGCACATTCGTCTTAAAAGAGAGGTGGTTCTTCAATGAGAAAATACAGCATCGATTAGCTTATTAATGTCCAAATCGGACGAGACGTGTTAAGAACAAATATGCAAGTCATTTGATTCTCGCTGTTCAGCATGCATATTACGAATTATTATTAATGCGGCGATCAGGCAGAATCGTTAGCACGTCGAATAAGATTCTTAGTGATATTTCATCCGCCTTCACCGTCTGAGTTCAAATTCTGCCGAGGCCGATTTTCTCTTTCATACTTCTGAGTTGGGTAAAATAATTACCTGTCAAGTGCTGATGTCGATGTAATCGACTTACCGTGCTTGTAAAATCTGCTGGTCATGTGCCAAAATTTGAAAATATTATTATTCTTATTATTCTTATTATTATTATTATTATTATTATTATTATTATTATTATTATTATTATTATTATTATCATTATCATTATTATTATTATTATTATTATTATTATTATTATTATTATTATTAAGGCAGCGAGTTGGCTGAATCGTTAGCACGCTGGACGAAATGCTTATCGGTATTTCGCCCGTCGTTGGCTGAATCGTTAGCACGCTGGACGAAATGCTTATCGGTATTTCGCCGCGTTACGTTGTGAGTTCAAATTCCGCCGAGGTCGATTTTGCCTTTCATCCTTTCGGGGTCGATAAATTAAGTACCAGTTACGCACTGGGGTCGATGTAATCGACTTAATACCTATGTCTGTCCTTGTTTGTCCCCTCTGTGTTTAGCCCCTTGTGGGTAATAAAGAAATAGGTATTTCGCCCGTCGCTACGTTCTGAGTTCAAATTACGCCGAGGTTGACTTTACCTTTCATCCTTTCGGAGTTGATAAAATAAGTACTAGTTGAACACTGGATTACATCGACTCATGCCCATATCCCCAAAACTGCCTTTGTGCCAAAATTTTGAAATAATATTAACAATAATTATTATCATTGACAAGCAAATCTGTGGTATTGAGCAGAATATTTGCTGGAGCCCATCTTTTATACCAAGACAAAACAATGTACATGATAACACTTCCAATCGCTTAAGATCAGAAACCATGAGAGCCACTGCCTGGTACTGCATCAGGGCTTTATTATTATTATTATTATTATTATTATTATTATTATTATTATTATTATTATTATTATTATTATATTGAATACTCTTATGCTTCTCAACTGAACAAAATATAATTTGATGAGGTGCTCTTATCAGGTCAAAACATAACTGTTGCGTTCTCTATTTGAGTTTAAAGAATTGAAGCACCACCATCTGTGTATATTATACAACAAAAAATTCTATCGCCAAATTTAATTGGAGTTATCTCTTACATGTTAGCACTAAATTTTGCACATCTGGGAGATTTGTTTCCTTTACTTATTGCTTAGATAATCTCAGTTTTGATCGAAGTTTTTCAACTCACCATATTAAATATGTAAGGCCCTACGTTATTTATACATTTGTTTATGTTTATATTTTATATAAATTACATCACACACATTTAGAAGAGAAAGATGTGAAAGAATATAATAGACGTCTGAGATTATATTTTTAACATGAACTGAATGCCAAAAATAAGATGTATGCCACTAGAAAATATTCAAGTTATAAATTATATGTATAATAGATTTTGCTGAAAATATAGTGAATTAGTGCTGGTGAATAGGAATGAAAAACAGGCCAACTAGAGCTAGAGATTGTATTTAAAATGAACAACGAAAAATCTTACATATATTTTTACACCGAACACAGGAAAATAGATTTATTCTGCAATTAGAATAGTATTATCTGAGAGCTTCTGTAGGATTGCAAGAATGTTTGATATAGGCAAATCACTCAGATATTATTAAGAAAAATTTTTTTTTTCTGTTAGACATTTCGCGGCAGTCTACTTCCTGTCTCTAAAAGAATTACAGACATTTTCCAAACTAATAAACGCCATAATAATAGATGTATTAAGAAAGACATAAAAGACACAAGAATACGACCGAGATTCCAGCACTTAAACATACTCAAAACATGGAAAACATAATACTGCTAGTCGATGCATATACGTACACATACGTATACATACACACACACAGTTATATATTTGTATGTATGTATGTATGTATGTATGTATGTATGTATGTATGTATGTACGTGTGCTTCTTACGTAGAAAATGATCAATACGATAATAAAAGATGCGCAGACAGAAATTCATGTAGTTAGAATCTGTTATGCAGTTCAGGCACCAGTTACGTAATGCAGCAATGATGGTGGTGGTGGTTGTGGTGGTGGGGTGGGAGTGGTGTAGTAGGGGTGGTGTGGTAGTGGTGGTGGTGGTGGTTGTGGAGTGGTGGTGGTGTTGCTTGGGTGGTGGTGTTGCTGGGGTGGGGTTGTTGCTGGGGTGGCGGTGTTGCTGGGGTGGCGGTGTTGCTGGGGTGGGGGTGTTGCTGGGGTGGTGGTGCTGCTGGGGTGATGGTGTTGCTGGGGTGGAGGGTGTTGCTGAGGTGGTGGTGTTGCTGGGGTGATGGTGTTACTGGGGTGGTGGTGGTTTTGATTTTAGTGATGGAGGTGGTAGTGATAGTGGTGGTGGATTGGTGGTAGCGGTGGTGCTGGATTTGATATTGGTGGTGGAGGTAGTGCCGATGATTATTATGATGGTAGTAGTGCGGTGCGAGGGGAATTGTGGTTATCATCATCATGAAGATGATGGTGAGGGTAATTATATTGTTGATGATGGTGTTGACGATGATGATGATGATGAAGGATGATGATGGTGACGGTGGTAATAATGATGATGACGGTAGTGATGGTGACGATGATGATGTTAATGAGAGCTTCGGAGTAGTGGTGATCCTCTCCATAAAGATTATGGTAATGGTGATGGTGGTGTATGGTGTTGGTGATGGTGTTGGTACTGGAGATGGTGGTGGTGGTGGTGGTAGCGCTGGTGATGGTGGAGGTGGTAAGGGATAGTTTTACTGGCGATGATGATGATGATCATGATGATGGTGGTGGTGGTGTTGATGATGATCGTGTCTATGATGACGACGGCAACGAGGATGATGGTGATGACGATGACGACAACGACAACTACAACAATAACAACGACGACCACCACCACCACATCCACAACCACTACCACTACCACCGCCGCCAGCATCACCACCAGACGTGGGAGGAAGATATGGAAGCGCATATGCAGTCAAAGATATAACAGCGAAATTCCTGAGATGTCGTAAAACATAATATCCAAATCTTGTAGGATTACCGATGTGGTAATCTCAGCAGCAAAGAAGATTGAAAGGTTTACGAAATATTATGACAGGGAGATAGATATATCACTGATGTGGAATCCACTCGCTAAAACAGTAACACGGAGATATCGGAAGTAATGGAGCGTTGAGGTGGAGTGGATGCTTGATAGATTGATGCAGCACATCCCAAATATTCATTGTAAACATTCTTTATATGAGCTGCAGAAGATGGATCTGATTTGGACGCGACAATATTCTGCCGAAAATAATATCTATCTTCTCTTTTTTTTTGGGGGGGGGGGGGGTTCTCGTTCTTTTTTTTTATTTTACATGTTTATAATCACAATCTGGACCATCTTTCAATTATGTACTAATGGCCTCAGATCTGAATATGTCTACAATAACCAGAACACTGCAACGATAATAGTAACGATGCTGATGATGATGATTATCATGATGATGGTGATGATGATGATGATGATGATGAGGATGATGACAATGACGACGACGACAACGGTGGCGAAGACGGCAACGATGATGACGATGACGATGATGACGATGACGATGATGATGATGATCCTAGTGGTGGTGCTAGTGTTGCTGGTGGCAGCGGTGGCGGTGGCAGCGGTGGTGGTGGTAGTGGTGGTGGTGTTCGTCGTCGTCGTCGTCATCGTTGTCGTCGTGGTGGTGGTCGTGGTCGTCGTTGTGGTGGTTGTCATGGTGGTGGTGGTTATTTTATTAATGGGTTCAAAGCCATACATTTTCGGAAGGAATATTGTCGACAACTTCGTAAAAACCGTACTAAACTGAAGTATGATTCATCACCCACCACAGTAGGCACCGCCGATATTTCAATAACAAACACGCGCATAAATATCGCCAGGTATTTGGTCAATGCTTTGGCGATTCTTCTGATAAGACGATCCAATAATAATAACAACAACAACGATAATAACAACCAGGTATCAAATGATGATTAACAACTAATTATCAAAGCTTAAAATGTGCGGAAAGAGACCCTGTGAGACCTCTGACAGCAAGCTGCTGTCCGCTCTCACAGAATCTACCGGAGGCAAACAGGACCGAGCGCTCTAATGAGTAAAACAACAACAACAACAACAACAATAATAATAATAATAATAATAATAATAATATTAATAATAATAATAATAATAATAATAATAATAATATAATAATAATAATAATAATAATAATAACAACACAACACATGTAAACATGCGTGGAACATTACGATCAATCAACACCAGATCATCCCCGACCCCAAACACCATATACAAAGGAACTACGAAGAAATTAAATACCACCGATATTATTCAACCCAAGAATAACAATCGGGAGGTACGTATATTAAACTTACAACACAAAATGTACGAAAAACCACACGTGCAAAACAACGTGACAACAGAAATGAACGGACTGGTACCCTACGAAAATGACGACCGTCAAAATAATGGGCCGGACGTTGTTCCACATGTCCCGCAAATAAAACCCAAAAGACATAAATGGACACGTGAGGAATACATTTCTATCCTACACGCATACTTCACAGCAGTGCTCTACCCCAAAAATGAAAACACAACAACACATACATATAAAATATGGAAGGAAAATAACATAAATATAGACTTGAATACAGCAATGAACCCTACTAAACTAGCTAACGTACGAAGATACATTCTCAACGCAAAAAAAATATATCAGAAATAGAAATAGAACATCTAAAAGAAAAACTAAACCAGGAAAATGTAGATAGAAGCCACACAACAATGCCCAATAATATAAACACTGAAACAGTAAAACACGAAGACAAATGTAACATTCCCAACAAACACGATGTAAACAAAAAAAACAACAAACCCAGACCGTAAGGATGCATAATAATACACGACAAACAACAAGCCAAAACACGGCAAACAAACATATAAATAAGAAAGAAAGCGACACAAATCTAAAACCTGGAAACAACGAAGGGGAGCCTAATGCTTATGATAATATAAAAAGTAAAATAATCAAAGAACTGAAAACCACAGAGCTCAAATTGGACCACCGACCATACCTCACAAAAATCAAAATAGACGAAACAACAACACCAATTATAAACAGCATAAACCTAGCTGTCACGGAACTAATAGCCACTGAAACAAAAAGCGATATCACTGAGCTAAATGACTTAGTATATGCAGCAGCCACTGCAGCCACAAAAGAAGCTGGATACTCACTCAAACCCATCCAAACAGGAGTACTACCACCCAAACAAACTCTGTGGATAAATAACATCCAAAACAAAATACAAAAAATGAGAAAAAATCAGTCGATTCTTAATGAAATCAGTAGACAATCAACGCTACTGAGCAACAAAAAGAAAACAAAAATACTCCGAAAATATAACATCACAGAAAAAGATTTACCTGAGATAAAAGAAAAGCTGAAACAATATATCCTTGCCAAAGCACAAAGGATCTGCCGGTACGAGAAACGCCAGCGCTTCTTTGAACAAAACAAAAAGTTCAACTCCAACCCCAAAAAGTTCTACCAAGAACTTGGCAAAAATAAAATAGAAATCACTGCAGCACCAACGGCAGAAGAAGTGGAAGAATTCTGGAGAGAAATATGATCGGCGAACAAAAAACCAAAAAAAGGAGTATTAAAACAACAAACTCAGCATCTGAGCAACTTTGGACCCCCATAACAACTGAAGAGGTCACCCAGGCACTGCAAAGACTAAGCAACTGGAAGGCACCTGGGCATGACAAGATCCCCAACTTCTGGTTGAAATATCTAACAGGAATGCACAAAAAGCTGGCTGAAAACTTTAACAACATACTAGCAGAGCCAGAGACAATGCCTGAATGGCTCACGAAGGGGAAAACCATCTTAATTCCCAAATCAAATGAGACAGCAAAACCAGAAAACTACAGACCAATAACCTGTCTCCCTACACTGTACAAGGCATTTACTGCAGTGATATCGCAAAGGTTGAACAAGCACCTGAACGAAAACAAACTGTTTCCAGAAGAGCAGAAAGGATGCCGCAAAGGCTCATATGGCTGTAAAGATCAACTAATGATTAATAAAGCCATAACTGAAGACAGCCACAGAAAGAAGAAATGCCTCAGTATGGCCTGGATCGACTACAAAAAGGCGTTTGATAGCATCCCCCACACATGGATCCTCGAAACACTAGCCATTAACAAAGTAGCACCAACAATTATAAATGGCAAACAGTGCTACAGCTCCAAACAAAAGAGGGACTCATGAAAACCAAAGCCATCCCCATTAGAAGAGGAATATTCCAGGGAGACACGCTCTCTCCACTCCTTTTCTGCTTGGCACTGTCACCTCTATCTGATATGCTAAATAGAACTGGATGCGGATATAAATGTTACGGCAAAACGATTAGCCACCTTTTATATATGGATGACCTAAAACTATACGCTGCAAATGACAAACAGCTGGAAACACTATTAAAGACAGTTCATGGATTTACCAAAGAAATAGATATGAAATTTGGATTAGAAAAATGCGCCAAAGTAACCATGAAAAGAGGAAAACTAGTTAAGAGTAGTAACATCACACTAGATAAAACCAATGAAATAAAAGAATTAGACCAAAGCCAAACTTACAAATACTTAGGAATCCATGAACTAGATAAGACACAACACACACAAATGAAAGAGAAAATAAAAAAAGAATATTATAGACGAGTTAGATCAATACTAAAAACAGAGCTCAATGCTAAAAACAAGATAATAGGTATCAACACTTTAACTGTCCCAGTTATAAGTTACAGCTACAATATCCTTAACTGGACACTAAATGAACTGACCAAAATAGATAGGAAAACAAGAAAAATAATGACAGGATCTAGGATGCATCACCCAAAATCTGACATAGAAACACTATATATACAACGTATAGAAGGTGGTAGAGACCTTATACAGCTGGAAAACTACTATAAAATAACTACCAAAGGACTGCAAAAATATCTACTTCAGAAGGAAGGAAAACCGATACAAATAGCGGCAAAACACGAGCAAAACAAAAAACTGTTCTCAGTATTTAAGGAAGCTGACAATACAAACAAGAAATCATACCACCTAATAAATATGAAGAAGAAGAAGAAAGAAGAAGAAGAAGAAGAAGAAGAAGAAGAAGAAGAAGAAGAAGAAGAAGAAGAAGAAGAAGAAGAAGAAGAAGAAGAAGAAGAAGAAGAAGAAGAAGAGGAAGAAGATAAAGAAATAACAAAAGCTATAAAACAAATGAAATCCAAACTAAAAATAGAACAGCAACGAACCATGAAGCGATGGCAAGAAAAGCCCCTTCATGGTAAATAATGGACTAAACTAAACGCAAAAGAAATAGACAAAGAAAAATCCCAGCAATGATTGAGAAGCTCAGGACTCAAAGCAGAGACAGAGGGATTTTTAATTGCAGCACAAGACCAAAGCCTCCCCACCAGAAATTACCAAAAACATGTAATGAAAAGAGATATAGCAAGTAACTGCAGAGTATGTGGAGATGGACAAGAAACAATAAATCATATTATCTCTAGCTGCCCAGTCCTGGCTAAGAAGGAATATATTCACAGACATGGCAGAGTTGGAACCTACATACACTGGAAGCTATGCCAACATTATGGAATAACAACAGAAAAAAGATGGTATAGGCACACACCAGAAAAGGTCACAGAAAACGAGAAAGCAACCATACTCTGGGATATGCCGATACACACAGATAGAGAAATTAAGGCCAACAGACCAGATATAGTTGTCAGAGATCATGAAGAAAAAAATGCCTTCTAATTGATGTATCAATACCGGCAGTTGACAACGTGTCTCTAAAAGAAATGGAGAAACTTTCAAAATACAAAGACCTGGAAATAGAGGTAACCAGAATGTGGAATCTAAAAACAGAAACAATTCCTATCATAGTAGGTGCATTAGGCATGATAAAAAATATTCAGACAAAAACATAACAAAAACACCAGGACTTGCAAACACATATAACATACAGAAAATTGCACTACTAGGCAGAACACTTTCTATACAATAACCATCAGAGCATCACAACAAATCACAGCACATACCTAAGGCACACAGAGCTGCGCTCGGTAGTGAAATGAAAGCACGCTATAAAAATAAAACTACTGAATAATAATAATAATGATAATAATAATAATTGTCTCTCTTTTAGTGTTCCTTTTTTCAGCCATTCCCGCCTATTGTTTCCAGTAACTTTTGTTGTGGATACATGGAATTGATTGTGTAGTTCCTCCTAGCGTAATTCTTCTTCATGCCCTTTTTGCCCTTCTTCTTTTGTTTTCCCTCTTTCTCTGCTCTCAATACTCCCTCGTTCCCAAATGTCACTAGGTATCTCATTACACTCTCGAGTTCGACACGCACGCACTCTTCCACACTAATTAGTCCCCTTCCTCTATTTGCTCGATTCATGTATAGGCGATCAGCATCTCCACGTGGGTAATGAGTTCCATTCGTCGTTAGGAACTTTTTTGACTTCCTGTCCATTTCATCTAGCTCTTCCTCTGTCCACTTTAGGATTCCACGAGTTTATTACCGAAATTATTATTACAAAATGATTATTACAAATTTTGATTATAAATTATTATTACAAAATTTACTAGATGAATAAAATCCAACCAGTAAATACAAGGGTGATAATATTACTTCGATATGAAGCTGGAATCATACAGTGGGAGAGGATTCATTTGTTGTTAGGATTGAGTCGAAGCAGAAGAAAACAGTTTAGGGTGGTATGTAAAAAATACGGTGAACCGGTGCTGATACATTTGAAGAAGTCTGGCATTATCGCAAATGATAATTTTGTTAAGGGAAATTTAAAGAAGAAAAAAGAACAAAAAAAAACAAAAAAATGACATGGAAAAAGAAAAATGTAGTTTACATGAGATACGAGTTTCAAGACAGATAAAGAAGACTGGTGGTTATGGAGGCGGAAGAATGACCTGACGATATAAATGAAAACACTTTTAGTCGCGGCACAAGAACCAGCATTGAGAACAAGCTATGCGAAAGGCAGATTTGATAACTGAGAACGACAAACGCAGAATGTGTGGTGAAAGGATTGAAACAGTATGACACATTGTTAATGAATGCCAGGAATTGGCACAATGCGAATACGAAAGGCATTGTCGTGTTTTTTGCAAAAATAATCCATTGGGAACTCTAGAAATTTCGGCCTAGTAAGATCAAAGGCGTGGTATGATCAAATCCCAGAGTACGTTACTGGGATTGAAAATTGCAAAATCCTGTGGGATGCTCAGAGTAATCATCAGATTAGACATCAGAAATCTGACAGTGTTGTGGGGAATAGAAAAGATAAATCATGTCTGATAATCGACCTAGCATGTCCTGCTGACAATAGGATCGAAGAGAAAGAGGGAAAAAAATGAACAGCTATGATGAATTGTTATGGGAAATATGAAGATTGCAGCTTTTATTCCTACGATCTATAGACTGCGGCATTAGGCAGTGAGTAAGCGTGTGGTGCATTAACTGCCTCTTCATCTGTTTATCAATCTGAAAGACAAATCAAACGCTTCCATGTCGCCTATTCCGTTCATGAAAGCACACTTCATGATGGCACACATCCTGTCACAAGTCAGCCAGGGCCCACTTTAAATCCTGTTTCGTTTACGTTTGACATTTGTCTCCCTATTAACTACAACAGAGAAGGACGTGAAAGGATGTGCGTAATGGTGGTCGTCATAGAGGTAGTCCTCGTAGTGGTTGTGGTCTAGTGGTTGCAGTGGTCGTTGTGGTGGTGGACGTGGTGGTCGTGATCGTGGTCGTGGTGGTCATCGTCATCGTCGCCATCGTAATGGTGATGGTAATGACGGTGGTGTTGTGGTGGTGGTAGTAGTATTAGCTGTGTTGTTTCGTACTCTTTATGCTGCTTATTCCACTCAAATTAATGTTTTCAATATCAATTTATTTTGTATTTTGAATTGTACAACTACAAGTGTTTATGCTTGAAGCTCTGTTCGTCTGTTTAATTTTTACATTGTTTCTCCGTCTAATTCTGCTTTCATGTTTGAAAATAATTGGGTATGTGTTTACATTGTTGAGACCAATGCCACCAGCACTATGGCCAACCTATTTTCACGCTACTTCTGAACTTGCAATATTTGCAAACTTATATCTCGTTTTCATGCCGACGTTCAAACTCATCTAGACGTTCAAATATTACGAAACATTTTGCCGATGCCTAACGTGTTACTAACTTATAAATCACTACTGCCACCATAACTGCTGTTAACGTCTAGGTCCTCGGACATGTCATCCGAGTGAAGGAGAATAGCATTTGCCTCTAAATCTATCTCTTTCCTATGTAATACTTCTACTCCACTCCAAAAGGATCGGTCGAAAGAATCGTAAACGACATAACTGGACACAAGGTGGGTGATTGTGCGCTACTGGCATTGGCTAGCTTATAGCTATGACTATTCACGTGGGAACCGAAGATGCTTAAGAAGCACTGCTTAAAAACCGTCAATAGGTCATGTGCATTTATACAGCCTATTCTTATAAAGGTTTGTTAGAAAGAAAAAAACTAAACAAAAATATGCCCTTGAGGCAATCATTTTCAGGACTGATGTACTTCTCACCAGATGTCTCCCGTTTGATACGTTTATGACAGAGAACACTTCAAATTAATCGTCTTAAATATTTCGTCCGTGTCTATTTCTACAAACGCTGCCAACTCCTTGTTCCTTTTTCTAGTATGGCATATTTGAGGAATTTATCAGTGCAATACTGTTCCCATGGTTGTAGACCTTGCACAATTTATACCTGCTATTCCAGTAGCTGTTGCTGTGTCATTTCGTGCTCTTTTTGTTGTTTATCTGCTTAGACACCCACGTATATGTCTGTATGCATGTGCGTGTGTGCTTATGTGTGTGTATGTGTGTATGTACGTATCAAGACATAAGACTGTAAAACATTTCGGTATTATTTATCCAGCATTACATTTACTAGTAGGAGGTAGAAAAGTATATGTAGGGAAACGTGTAAGACTTGTATTAGAAATTAATCATACAGAAAATCAAATATTATTTGATTCTCTGTCTTGAATAAGTCTTGGGCAAGTGTCTTCTACTATAGTCTCGGGCCGACCA
>NC_043004.1:16897159-16914659 GCF_006345805.1 Octopus sinensis
TATAAAAATACAGTGTACATTTAAAAACATAAGAGATAGCCATAGTAGGACCTAAATAGGGTAAATGTTTTTAGTTTTCATTCCCTTTCAAAATTACAACTATTAGTGGTTTGTAATTTAACTACTCTTTCTAGCGAGCCAGATGTCCTGTTAAGGCCATCTCTTATGTGTTTAAATGTACACTGTATATATATATATATATATATATATATATATAAATATATAGAGAGAGAGAGATGGGGAGGAGAAAGTGAGACTCAGACACATACACATAGGTGCAAATACAACGTCTGTTTATCACACGAATTAAAACAAATGTTTTGCTGCCTTTTTTGCTGGTTAGAACAAAAGAGACATTATTCATCACATTTACACTTTCTCAAACAGGAAAGATTGATCGAAGTGTTGATTTTCAGTCTATACATCACCAGAAAAGAAAATGTAGGATACAGTTGTGCTAAAGAAGGTTTGAACCTGTTGTGATTTCACACCATCTCGAATGAAACACCGTATGGAAGGCGAAAAGAGAAGAAATGTGTGAGTTAGATTTTTGTTCCTGATATCCTACGCGCGTAAGCTAAAGCAGCGTGTTTGTAATCACTCGTTTCTGTCTGTTTGTCTGTGTGTTAGCAAAGTTACTGGAAAACGGCTGAACAGAGTTTCACCTAAGTTGGCAGAAATATTCATTGGCTGAGTGGTTGGAAATGATGAAAGTTTGATCTGGTTATCTCCAAACATACATAAATACATACATAAATGTGTGTGTGTGTGTGTGTGAGAGAGAGAGAGTGTGTGTGTGTATGTGTGTGTGTGTGTGTGTGTGTGTGTGTGTGTGTGTGTCCGTCCGTGTGTCTGTCCGTGTGTGTACAGTGATGGATTCGAAGGTTTCATTTATTTACGAGTTGATTTCTTAATTTCACTGGAATATAAATACCTATAATGGTGATACTTAAAAAAAGCATTATCTGCGCGCAGGGTAAACATCGCCCCTCCGATGCCTTTTTTCCCTTCTTTCATTTTCATTTAACCACAGGCATAGTCGATTGAGTGAACTTACGATCAAAAGTGATGTATCCGTGCCCAGTGTCTTTTCCCTATACGGAAGCACTGCAAGACTACATTGTCCAAAGTGTCGTTCTTAAGATGTTATTGAGGGAAACTTGACTGGATGAGAAGAGGATACCATATATACCAGCTAATAATTGACTTCAAAGCGATCCTAACAAGTTTGGGTCCCTGTCGTATGTTACAGTGATAGCCCTATCTTGCCTGTCTTGTATATACCCACTAATAAACAGTGGTACAATCAATAAAACGTGTAGTCAGTATAGATGTTCAAATTGGGTTATGTCTATATATATGATATAATGAACTTCAATAAAAGAACCAAATGTATAAAAGAAGTTGGTGTTTTAGATCCCTGCTGCCAGGAAAGAAGAGAAATATAACTTGTGAACCAGAATCCCTTGTTGCCTTGTGCTGATTGTTTGCAATCCAAAGTAACCAGAGCTAAATTGGCTGACACCGATGTGGCTTTTGGATCCACGTATCTCCTGTAGTGGAGTTTGTCAGCCTGCTGATTGCAGATTTCCAGAGCTAAAGGCTACCAGAAATGTAAGCAATCAGAAAGAGAGAGAGAGAGAGAGAGAGAGAGAGGAAGAGAAAGAAAGAAAGAAAGAGAAAGAAAGAAAGAAAGAAAGAAAGAAAGAAAGAAAGAAAGAAAGAAAGAAAGAAGGAAAGGAAAGGAAGAAAGAAAGAAAGAAAAAACGTGTCAGGGCGAGAGAGAAGGTTGTGTAATCAAACAGAAGCAATGTGTTGATAAAAAAAAGCGTTTATCAATACGTAGTGGCTGGTTCGTTACTTTAGGAATATAAAATGCCTAAGCATTTATCCTCAAAAGAAATGACTAAAATTAAAACAGTACAGAATAGTGCGGGTTAAAGAGGAAATGAAAGTGAAAAAAACGGTGATAGAATAAAAGATTTAAAAGAGTTGACAGAGAAAGGGAAGTTGTATCTACAGAGAGTGAGGCATGAGAAAGAGAAAGGAGAGACGAGGAGAGAAATAAGAGGCCAAAGAGATATAAAAGTTTTCGGTTGTTTGAAATGAAAGTGAGAAAAAATGGTTTAGAATAAATAGTATGAAAGTAATTTAGAAATATAAAGAAGAAACATGGTTTAAGATACGGCTATGAAAGTAAACGGTTAGCAAGACATAAAATACGTGGTCAAATGTATTGATCTGAAATAAGCCGAGACAGTAAGTCAACCGATACATGCATTAGAGGAAGTTTATTATCATGCTTTATATTGTTGATACTTTCTACATCTACTGAGAGCTTCAGTCTCAATTTTCTTTTCCAAAGTCGGCAAACAATTTTCGAAGATTTCAGATAAACATACAGAAATATTAACTTAATAAATATGATGCAAAACATAAATGAGTATCAAAAGTGTGATGATTATGGAGCGGCAGACCACATTCCAAAGACATAGGGGTCTATTTATATCTTACTACTTTGTGAAACAAAAGCAATCTATAAATTCACATTTGCTTTCAAAACGTGTTTAACTTTTACAGAATTAACTCGTATTTCTATCTTCAGTTCCATCAAGCATTCAACATTTTGTTCCAGTAACCCTAACTTAATCATCAAATAATTAACCGCTGAATGCATCAGCATTTTATGAGACTGGTATTACAACACGGTTATATGTTTTGAGTTTAGTTGCCGAGTTAATTTTCATCCCGGCTTCAAAGACATTGCTTTATGTTTGACCTATTCTATCTTCCTTGTCTCTTACTTTCAATTTCAATTTTTTTCTCTGTTTATCAACTCACCCTGCTCTCTCTCTCTCTCTCTCTCTCTCTCTCTCTCTCTCTCTCTCTCTCTCTCTCTCTCTCTCTCTCTCTCTTATGAGTGGCATGGATTCGATATTTTCGCCGACCATACTTATCTTTTCTTGTAGGTGGATTAAATTAATTTTTTTCGTATCGCCTCTTCTGAATTTCACGGTAGAGATTCTCAACTATACTTCAGATTCCCATATATTTGAAAACCAAATCATACCGATGCATGCCACCAATATCCTATCAATTCTAGCAAGAAACCTCATTTCAACTTTTGTTCTTGTTTTTAACACATAATATAGCTCAACTTTACCTTTTGTTTGGTTTTGTGCCAAACAAATCTTATATCTTTTGAAGACGCAATATAATAGATTTAGGTAGGCAGAGTAAATATTATCTCTTCACAAACAAGTATATCTTGCAATGATACACAGCGCATTCTAATAATCCATTTACTAATATGAAAGCTATGCATTTTTTTATGTTTGCGCAGCTTCGAATACAGAATCAGTTTTCTTGTTGATTTCTTTTTAATTATAACACCTTCTCACTTTTTACGAACATTCCCAACTAATCTCCATCCAATAAACTAATTGCTTTATTATTTCATTGTTCCCATGCTTTTCCTACAGTTTAAACATTGGAAAAGGGCTATTTATTAGATCCTTCCTGCTTTTTTTTCCTTCTCTCTATTGTTTATTCTATTTCATAGTTGCATTTTCGGCATAGTTTTACCGATAATTGTTCGTTTCGGGTTTTTTTCTCTCTTTTTTACTTGCTTATCTTTTTCGTAATTTATTTGTTAGTAAAAGGAGTGACAGAGAATGATTTTAAAATCTTTTTTTCTCGGAATATTTCTAATGCTATTGTTTCTGAAACAATCATTTTATTTATCTAATTTCACCATTCTTTTATATTTGGTTTAAACTATTTCGTAGCATATTTACACACACACACTGTAAATACACACACACACACACACACACACACACACATACACACAGACTAGCACATGTAAAGTAGTATGCACTGCTTACTCACATTTACGTATAGAGCACTTCTTACATATGTACAGACGTAAATGTAGACTTATAAACATATAAAATGAAACACAGATAATATAAATACGCGCACAAATGCAATACTATGCGCACGTATTCATGGTTTTATTCTGACTACTTTCACTTTGATTGAAATTCTCCATCAGGCAATTATTTTCAGTATATGGTTACAATATTTCCCTGTTGTAACTGACGCTTTCTTCCAATTATGTCTTTTTATGTGGTATCTTTCGTAAATACATAAACGAAAACATTAACCTGCGTTTCTGTTGCTTTTATAAATATATTGCTATAGATTTTGAAAATGTAATGTTAAAATTCTTGCTTTTGATAATAATGTTGGTTATGTTTGAACATAAAGCATAAACTACAGATTTACAGAACCAAATACGAAAGCTATGTGCTTGCTGTTTACGTTAAATCTCCAAGGCTGTTGAAAACATTTTACGATGTTTTTGCTAGTCTGCTAGGTTGCTTGCCGCTTCTTTTAAGCCTGTATATCTATTGATTTTTGAGGAATATGAATGTGTGTGCAAGGTGTAATCTTAAGAAAAAATATGAGATTCTTATGGAAGGATAAATGAAATAAAATACTTTGCCTTTCTAAAATGTATTCCCATCGTAAATCAAGCAAAATAAAATTTCACCAACCTAAAATCATTTCACTACTTTGATATTAGGTGAAGGAGAATAAAGCACAAGAAGGAAGTTAGGTGTTGTTAAGTCCACCTCGAATCATACAGGTCTGCGATTAGTCGGCATTCCAACATTAACCATCTATCTTTTTTCAGTAATACATACAATACATCATGGTTTCTATTATTTACTGTTATTTTTAGAAAATAGGAGAGATAACGGATGCTTTTTCCAGCGGTTTGACCGACAACATATTGTTCCTTAAAAAATTAAGATGCAGGAGCTCTCTGAATGAAGACAAAAGCCGACTAATGCCCTTCTTTTATTAATGTTTTTAATGCTGTTGTATGGTCTATGCCTTCTTTAGTGTGTTCGGGTAGTACAATAAAACATTTAAATTGTATTGTTTCTCTCCGTCACAAAAGTAAACCAAATCATTACACTAAATCAAAATTGAACTCAAGGATAGCTATTCCTTTCCCAAGAAGCAAGTAGAGCCTGTCTTTTCTTTGCAGTCATTTAATGGGACTTTTACTGACATTTTATCTATTAGCTATGAGCCCAAAACGCTTCATACAAGATTATTTCAGTCTTCTCGATTTGAGAATCGAAGATTTTTTTGAAAATTTAAATTATAAAAAGGGAAAATTAAAAGATGCGAAGAGCGGACTACTATCTCAAATCCTTAATGAAGTAACTGAAATCTGAAATTGAAAGCAAGTTACTCAGAATTTTTTTTCCAAAATATGCTTGTCTCCACCATCACAAGTTAACATTAACATATTAATGTCGCATTTAGGACAAAGACATATTTAGGACAAAGTACAGCATGAATGGAGGTTTGAGGATTTACTAAAAATATGACTGCTGTGATTCAGACGACTTTGAAGTGATTTGTACCTTAACTTAAATATTCAGCATTCCGGAATCCATCATCATAACTCACAGATTAGGGCACTAACTATTCACCAAATATGTATTAAGCCTGATGTTTATATTCGGATTGGAAATGGGTAGATGTGATGTTCATGGCGTTTCAAAAATCTAAATTAAATTGTAAGTCACAAAAACATAATCAAAATCGATTTTATGACAAAGATCACTAGAAAACTTTGCTTGATTCAAGAAACTCTCCAACGGTCCGAATCGTGGTCTACATGAAATAAGAGTAGCCGAATATTAGCGAGATTAGGTTTCGAGATTAGGATTAGGTTACCATAAATTAAATATATTGGATTAAATCCCAATTACTCGCAGCTATAAGACTAAAAGAGAGAATCATTTAATCCTCATATAAGAATAATATTATCTACTCACTGTAGACGACTATATAACACTTGTTGAGGTTGTATAGCGATAGTTAACTACATACAGGCAGAAATCATGGTTCTAATTACAGTTTTCAACTTTTAAAGCTGAAAAACTATATCATCGATATTGTAAGCAACTTCGATCTACGTAAGACTCATAAAACATTTTCACGAACATTTTTATCTTTACTGATTCTTTCATCCATGCTGTTGTATTTTTTAATCTGAAATGTTTGTATAAAACATTTATACTTTTTATTTTTCATTTAGGGATATACTTCTGATGTCTTTTTTATATTTATTTCCACTTTATATCTCCCGAGATAATCTGGAGGTTTTTACATAAAAGTTTTCTATTTCAGCTTATAAATAAATTTTTGCTATCATTCTTATTTTTATATCAGTGAATTTTTCACAATTGCTATATTTACTTCATTTTTTTTTCTATTTTCGTTGTATATAATCTTTAGCCAGTTTCCCGTTAAATATATTGCTGACATAGAAATAACAAATAAATAGGAAATAATGCAAAACAAGAGAAATAATCATTTTTTTAAACTTTGCTTTGAAGTCAACATTTTATGGCATATAAAATTAATATATTTTATGTTGTTTAAAATTAATCATAAGACTGATATGACAAGTTGAAATATCTACATATACAATTTAATGATCGTACCTGAAAAATAAAAACAATGAAACTGTCTTATGTAAAGTAAAATAAATCAATATATTTAAAAATGTTTCAAAACTGTTTCTCCAAAACAATTTGAGGTTTTTAAGACACTTATGAAAAAACTTGTTCTGTAGCTATGGTAGATTCTAACTACTTTGACAGTTTGAACGGATTAGAATGAAAGCCCACGAACAAAAGATACAATAATATTGTTTATAATGTTAGATGCAATAATTGCGCTGATTGATGATATTTTGCGTGTTGATGTCATTAAAACATGTCAAATACTACATTCTACATAGAATCAACCATTGTTTTGTCATGCAAATGTTTACATTAATGACAATAATAGTAGTCTGAGAAGTATATTTTACAATCACAAACAGAAATGGAAGCTCGACAGCAAAGAGTAAATCCTACAATTAAGTTAGAGATACTTCACTCTAGTCTAATGAGTCTAATGAGAAGACTTAATAGAGAGTCGTTGATTACGTTTATACTTTCGTTGACAGATTAATTACGTTTGATGTCAGAGATAATATATTACACTTTCAGTAAACACAAAATGTTTGGAAGGAAAACAAATCATCCTTAGACGGGAGATGATAACTCGGTTATTTACAGCATAATTTACAGCAAAGTAGGCTTCCCGAAAAGGCCCTCGGGAACAAGAAGGTGATGTTAAACCAGATGTTGACTAAATTCTACAGTATCATGCTATTTTGGTCTTCTAACTCTTAACTTACTTCGCTTTACATCCGACATATTAACATATTAGGAACCTATCTCGTACCTGTTAAATATAAATACACGTCATGTGCAGATTTTGTAAACAAAATACTTGTATCAAACAAAATACTTGTATCAAACAAAATACTTGTATCAACATACACCCACAAAGTTGGTATAAGACCGAATTGGCTAAAAACTAGCAAACCTACCCATCTACGATGGGAAATGAAAAGAGGGTGGAAAATAATAATTACTTTACGTATGAATACTGAAATATGGTATGAGAAATGTAACAAAATATAAATAACAGTTGGTTTTGATTATGCTTATGTACATCTTTACATAGTACATATTCATGATATTATTCCGTTTATTCCGTCTTTGTAAACGATATTTTGTGTTTGATCAACACTAATTTTCAAATTAGCTGTGTCCATTGCTCTGTTCATAGCGATATACAACTGGCCGTGTGTAAACATCGGAGTGGGTAGAAACACACCAACACGATCTAAAGTCTAACCTTGAGACTTGTTAGCTGTGAATGAGAAGGCTGGTTTGATTGGAAACTGCTTGCGTCGTAATTGGAAGGGAAGCTGGTTGTCGGAGGGTATCAGTAGTATCCGTGGTATGAACAGGCAATTACCACCGTGAGGGTCAATCGCTAACACTGCCTCGAAGACGTGAGAATTATATCTACTGTACAAATTGAAACTCCATTCCTAGAACAAAATTCTTCCATAGCTGGTTTTCCTCTTTTACACACTTTCTACAAAGCTCAGGTTAGACCCAAAATGGAATATTTCCCCTTCATCTGGGATGATATTTGATATTTCTGCAGAGGAAGGCATCGGACACTGCGTCCAAAGGT
Organism: Octopus sinensis; assembly: GCF_006345805.1. NCBI lineage: Eukaryota > Metazoa > Mollusca > Cephalopoda > Octopoda > Octopodidae > Octopus > Octopus sinensis. The sequence goes on from NC_043004.1 coordinate 16,905,293, forward strand.
CTCCCGCGACTGATTGGCAACGAGTTGCTCACCAGCATACAACAACCCCTATCTCACAGACTTGTTGTCTTTCCACTCTACCTTTCCGATCGCTACTAGATGTTCTCCAGCTAACTCCACATCTATCTCCATCTGACTCATTCACTGTCTGTCCTATCTTCAAACGCAATACGATCCACTATGATTAATCATGTCTTTCCAAACCTCACGCCTATGGATTTCCTCCACACCATCTTTGTCTCACAGATACTGACATGCTGTATCACAGAACATAAACAACATTGTTCTCAGCGTTTTCGGAGAACTTTTGCAGTCTGGGGGCAGAACTACTTCCTCTATATTAAACCACTAGGAGCACAAGATGGAAAAACTATTTGGTACTTCAGCACAATATGGATGATATTCTTAGATAGCAAAACGTTAAGGAATGATGATTATGTAAACTAGATATGTAGGTTTGAAGTATATACCCGTTTTTTTTATCTTTCTCTTGTTTTAGTCATTAGACTATGACCTTGCTGGAGCACTTGCCTTAAAGGGTTTAATCGGACAACTCGACCACAGAATATATTTTCTTTTTCGATCTGGCATTTATTCTATCGGTTTCTTTGGCCTCGAACCGCTAAGCTACGGAGACGTAAACGAACACGCAGCTGTTGTCAAGCGGCAGGAGACAAACACGAACAGAAAGATACACACATATGTATATATATATATAGGAGCACGACGATGAGAATCCCAGCTGATAAGATCACCGGAATTAACGTGCAAGTGGCTGAGCACTCCACAGATTCAGCGTGACACAGAGTGTGACAAGGCTGGCCCTTTGAAATGCAGTTACTACTCAAATTTGCCAGCTGAGAGGACTGGAGCAACATGAAATAAAGTGACTTGCTCAAGGAAACAACGCTTCAACGGTAAAGGAACTCACGGCCTTACGAACGTGAGCCGAATGCCGTAACCACTAAGCCACGTGCCTTCACTATATTTATATATAAACGGATTTACACGCAGTTTCCCATCTACCAAATTTACAATGGTCTGCCCATGGCGATAGTAGAAGACATTTGCTCAAGTTGCCGCACAGCGGGCCTGAACTCAAAACATGCCCATCTCAGGAATTTTTCTACCTGTAGGAAAAGAGACCATTAATATGATTGGTTGCTGGAATTTGGAGAAGGGGAATAAGTCAATTACATCCATAAATTCACTGAATATCGACGCTGGCGGAATTTGAACTCGCAGCGTAAAAACAGACGATAAGTCACGAAGTATTTCCCCCGGCGTGCTAACGGTTCTGCCAGCTCACCGCCTAAACGCAGTAATTAATATCAAAACAGAAAAGGAGTAATCAGTTTGAAATAATTAGGCATCCGTTGTTTGTCATTTAAGTCAAAATTCTGATTAATACTTATCACCTAATACATTTACATTTAAAATTATCAATTAGTTTTGCTATTAATGGATTTCCATGATCGAAATTAATTTCTCTCCTGTAGGTTTTGCGTTATTTTCTTTAGAAATTTGGGGAACTTTACATGAAATTCAGTTAGATCGTTCAGGTTTACCTGATATCATCATTGAAAAATGGCCTTAACCGGAGGGGGTAATATTTGATATTTTTGTTTAAATCGGACAGGAAAGATCTTAAGATTATCGCTGTAAGTAATACAAATGCATTGATGCATCATCTATAAATTTAATCTATTAGCAATGTTATACTGTTCGAGAAATTCAACTTTTCAATCGATTCTAATCGATCTGTTTGACTTCTTTATTTTATTAGTGAGGCTTCGAGACTAATGATTACATTCCACTTGTAGATACTCAACAGCGATGCAATTTCCTAATCAATTCGCCAAAGAAATGTCTGAGATATCTGTTTGTTTTTCTGTCTATTCGTAACTTGCTCTGACTTCATAATTTTTCGTTTTTATTTTTTATTATTACTTTACTTGTTTCTCATTTTACGTTGATTGCAATGCAAATGTATTTCTTGTTCTTTTATTTTCATTGTGGCTTCATAAATGTGAACATTTTACTGGAACACAATACATTTTATTTCTGTCACTTAATGAAATTGTCTATTAGTGACTAGGAAAGAATGACTAATTTTATTTTGAATGCAACGGAAAATGCCTAAACGCCATTGAAAGCAATTAAAGTTAATTATCTAAACTTTTCTAATATTCCCATTTTTATTGCAGTATTTATTTTTCAATTTGTTCGACTTTTATACATTTTTATCATTGCAGTTTCTAAATTTGTATCTTCCTTACATTTTACACATATTTGAGATATTTCAAACCACAGTTAAGCTCATCCTATCGCATTCTCTGACAAACAACAAACAGGGTTGTTATTTAAAGACGTTTTTTTCCTCTCTCGTTATACAGATGAGAGACAAACCTCATTTTACAATATAGCCCTAGACCATTGATTAGATGGAAATGCTGCAAAATAGACAGATGCAGCTATTTCTAGGACTTGATCTGAAGTAAGGAAACAAAACAGTGTTTGCAATAGATAATCTGCTCTGGGCACATCTGCCAAGCACCATTTTAAGAACAGTCAAAATCGCCAAATCAATTCGGCAACAGCGTTTCACTTTTTACATGAATTGCAGCTAAAATTTCCTTGAAGTCATTTAAGTAATCCAATTAAATTTTCATTTGAATTTCATTGGTTTCTTCCCTTATATTATCAATTATTTAAGCATTCTATCTATTGTTGCTCTGAAATCTAGATACTTATTATATTCCACAAGGAGTTGTAATATTATGTTATAAATACATATATACGCTTATGTATATGTGTGTGTGTGTGTGTGTGTGTATACATACATATACATAAGCGTATATATGTATGCATATATATATATATATATATATATATATATATAATATATATATATATTATATATATATATACATCTATGCATATACAGAGAGATAGAAAGAGAGAGCCATCTACAAATCACACTTAGCATATAAATATATATATATATATATATATATATATATATATATACATCTATGCATATACAGAGAGATAGAGAGAGAGAGAGCCATCTACAAATCACACTTAGCATATAAATATCGCTGACGAGCATCATGGTATAGTTTTTGTTTGAGAGAAGATTCCTACATTGGCATCCTGGGATAAAAACACAATATATATCGTAGCGAGATAAGCATCGTCCCAACAGTAACTTACATGAAAGTCGTCAGTAGCGTCTCGACTTCTTTGAGCTATATCAAAGACATATACTTACTAATCACGTGTCTAGAAGAACTGCTAGCTGTGAATGAAAGCAAAACGCGTTTGATGTTCTCGTGGGTTATTGCTAAGGCTAGGTTCGATCCTTTCTCCGATATATATATACTGTGTTCTGTAAACGGTATGTCTATGAGGAAATTTTCTCTCAGACAAAAACCACAGCACTGTGCCTGCCAAGAATGTATATACATTAATATGATACATAGATGATTATTTTAACTTAATGCTCTTACATTGATATATACATGCATACATACATATATATATGTGTGTGTGTGTGTGTGTGTGTGTGTGTGTGCGCGCGTATGTGTGTGTGTGTCTGTATTAGATGTTAATAAACCATCTAAGGGATAATAAATATCCAATATACTACTGGATTTTATATACTCTCCATTTTCTTACTTGCTTTATATATATATATATATTTGTGTGTGTGTGTGTGTGTGTGTGTGCGTGTGTGTGCGCTCATGTGTGTGTATGTGTGTGTGTGTGCGTATGTTGTGTGAGGTACGGTATTGCATTACTCTGTTCTTTGATAATAAAAATAGAATATTGATTAAAATATATATTCTGTTGTTACTTGAGTAATTAATTACTTTACAAGGTGATTAGACGGTAATTGATGCACTATTTTAATAAATAATGATCTCTTAGTCAGCTACTTTTATCAGATATTGTTTTATCTAGAGAAGCAAAATAATGAGAAATATTTGCGACCATTCTGAAAATTCCAATATATGTTTTTATTTCCTTAATTTTGAAATAAAGAAGTATTTTCAGAACGGGCGTTACTCTAGGGAGGTTTTGAGTATAAGATTGATATATAACGTGTAATATCACCCCTCACGCAAGATCAGACACACATCAAAATTAAAAAGAGTCTATGGTTCTACAGAATTCTTCCCCACCATAGTCAAATCCCTGTGTGGGAATTGTCCATTGATTCGGTATGTCATTCAAATCAACTTTTATCTTTAGTGTATTTGATATATTTTTAAAAATTTATACATTTCATATTTGTGATACATATATTTTAATTCATTTTAATACGTTTGAACAATTCATACATTTTGAATATATTTATGTATTTAATACTCTCTTAATATTCTTTTTGTATATTCAAAATGAGTTCAATATTAACGGAGGGATGAAAATGGAGCAGGCTGGAGATAACGCCAGAAATCGTTAGCTCAAATTCGGCATTATGTTCACCTTTGAGTGACGATTATTTTGGTAAATAGGATTACCGATGTTCATGTACCTTTTAGCTCGTGGTTGATAAAACTGGACTTTTCAGGTGTAACAGTGCTTCTCTCGAAGTAGGCACGATAAAATTAACCCCAACATTGTATACCTGTATTCAACCATGTCACGTTGTTATACGATTCTACTAGATGATATACTCTTATGATTTGAAGAAAGCTGTCAAGAAAATGTGATTATCGGAACTTAGAATGGGGAAACTTTCAGGATGGAAGTTCTTACTTTATCACAGTGACGGCTGTTTTCTGAGATTTTAAACAACTATAACATTTATATTGCTGTCTCTTAGTGAAACTCGTTCTTTTTTTTTTTTTTTTTTGGCATAGCACACTTGGAAGAAGTAGGAGTTTTTTATTGAATAGGCGGATAATAAAATGAAACTAGGTCATCCGATGATGGTATGTAATAAAAACTACCATTTCAAAATCATCACTTCCCCAAGATGGTATAATGGCTCGAGAAGTAAATATGAAGGAAAGGAACTACATCTTTAATAAGCTGCTATATTCTAACCTTTGTAGTGAATTCGTCAAAGACTCCATTGTCTTTTTGATACCAAGCGTTCTCCATTTTCAAAAGATTCTCATAAAAGCAAGTTCCTTCAAAACCGTGACTTTTGTACCAGAGTAGGCTCCAATCCTGATACTTGATCTGATGTATTGGTAAGTAGAGAGTAGTCAAAATGTATTATCATGACCTGCGTCTGCTGCTCTTATATAATAAATTTAACATCTCAAGCACAGACACACAGTTCTCGCAACCTAACAATTAGAAAACAACTTGCAATGACTGATATTTAATTGATTACTGGACAAAGTGTGTTCACTCTTTTGTTCTCTACTTGTTAATGGTTATCAGATGATCGTTTGTTGCGCAGCAAAGTCTCTTTCATAGTTACTGGAAAACAACGGAATTAGAAATATCAAAGCTCCTAGATGTATAAATGTCAATCACTGAATGTTAAGGATAGAAAAAACTAAGCCCTCAGATAAATGAGATTCAAATGTAGCAGGAAATGTCGAAGAATCGTGGAAGTACTTCACAGAAGCAGAATACTCTGTCTTCTGGGAAATATTTGGATTACTCTGTCGTAAGCGCCAGAATTGATTTCCTGAGAACAACCTTGATGGTATGTCTCTCGAAGGTTAAACATACAATAACCACAAATATTGAACATCAGATAGAAAAATGTGAAGCGTAAAAAAACACTGCTCTTACTAAAGAGATCTGAGCCTATGATTTTAAGAGAAATAGTGCGAGCGCAGAAAGCAACTACAATTCAATAAATAGTAGAGAAGGCTATTGAGGCATTGTAGGACAGTTTTAAAAGATTTGATTGATCAGATATCAGTAGTTCAGCTCGGTTTTCAATACAGATTGTACAAAACTGATGACTGAAAAAATCTGAGATTTTTACAAAAGTGGAACGTGTACTTTGAGATTGTTTAGAATGTTCAGTCATAACTTGGCGAGAATATTCATCAGTTTTACAAAGAGAAATAGTAGAATTCACATTAATCTATGTTTAATAAAGTTCATACCTCAATAAGAAAATGACGCATTTTAATTCTCCAGCATAATATGATCTGCTTCTCAAAGTCTATGAATGTAAAACGCGGGAGGGACGGGACTTTTTAGTGCGGCGGGCAAAAAATTCCAATGAAAAGATCCGTGGGCGGACCACAAGTTCTAACTCTTGTATCTGTGTAAATCTTGTTTATATCTATGCATAATTCGATAATTGTACTCTTTCACCACAACTTTCTGTCACTCTTACTTCCTGTTTCTGTTGTACCTGTATTTCAAAGGGCCGGCCTTGTCACTCTCTGTGTCACGCTGAATATCCCCGAGAACTACGTTAAGGGTACACGTGTCTGTGGAGTGCTCAGCCACTTACACGTTAATTTCACGAGCAGGCTGTTCCGTTGATCGGATCAACCGGAACCCTCGTCGTCGTAACCGATGGAGTGCTTCCAGAATTCGATATACATTAATAAAAATAGGTTTGACACGTTAAATTAACGCATAACATCGTTATCAAGGCCGCCACTGAATTTAGGACGTTTATATTACTTATCAAGTATTCTATAATTTTCAACAAGAGTGTAGTTGGGTCTCAAGGGGGTGGTATAAACCTAGCAATATGTGTTTTATAGTGAAAACAAAATTTCCATTCAAGTGGAACACTGTTAGAACACCGAATACTGCGTTATTAGCCTTGAGAGATCCTCTCATATAGATGTTTGGTGCATAAAGACACACACACGGACGCGCACACACACACACATGTACAGATCGTAGCAGACGAGAATCGTTTGTCATCACTGTTGGAATTCACATATCACGTGTTTTCATTTTACTGCAAATCATCAGTGCAAGGAGTCCGGTCACCACAGGCCAGTCAAGTCCCGTTGCTTCGATATACAGCATATCAACATCTTTACAAACACTGGTGTCGCAAATAGCCAGCAAGCTATTTAAAAATTGTTTGCAACGGAAGGACCAAAAGGTAATCTTTATCTCCATATTGTAGCTTTTATCTGTTACTTGTTTCAGTCATAAGACCGTGTCCATGCTGGGGCACCGCCTTGAAGAATTTTTAGTCGATTGAATCGACCCCAATATTTTTCACATTTTAAGCCTGGTGCTTACTCTATTGATCTCTTTCCCGAACTGATAAGTTACGGGGGCATAAACATACCAACACCGGTTGTCAAACTGTGATGGGTAACAAAATTTACGTGGTGGACAAAATATATATATACGACGGGCTTCTCTCAGTTTCCGTCTACCAAGTCTACTCACGAGGCTTTGGTCGGTCCGAAGCTATAATGGAAGACACCTGCCCAATGTGCCACCCACTGGAACTGAGCCCGGTACCATGTGGTTGGGAAGCAAACTACTTACCATGCAGCCACTCCTGCGCCTATACATATAGATATTCTTATATAATCTAACCCTTTTTAGGACCCTTAAATTCAATATCTTCGTCTTCTGGCATCCGAAATTCCTGTATTTATCCGATGAGGCCTAAATACATTTAAAATAAGTCTCGGTGGAATCGAAAGAACAACGTTGTCTGAACGTGGACAAGTTATTCCAAAAGCTCGTTCTTTGATGCTGCAAGCAGTGGCGACATACAGTACTTCTGGAATATAATTTATAACAAACATGAAATAAACGAGTTTAAGCTTGATGATAATATATGTGTTTTTATATTTAATTTTTTTAGAAGATTAATTACATCCAGTTTACTTCATTGCTTCGAGCGTAATTAATATTAACTGCTCTGAGGCCATTGAATTGTTAACAAAAACAACTTGGTGTTTGAACTTACAGTTTTGAAACACTTGATTAAACACTCCACAACCTTCTGTGCACTTATGTCTAAGCTAAAGTACTGACGAATCTAAGGGCCTATGGAAGATTGGCTTGATTTAATTTAATCAGGTTAGTTTACCATTAAACAGTAGATGAAACGGTGCATCGTATAAGAAATTACAGGGTAAATGTTTTTTAATTTTCTCCTGGTTTACGGAATTAATGTTATTTTGCGGTTGAAGCTTTGGCTGTTATTTCTAGTGGGTGAATGGCCTATTATGGCCGTTCCTTGATTGTGATGTTGAACTTAAAAATGGTCTATGACTATTTAATTTTTTCCCACTAGGCCGCTGGTGGCAAAAAAATTCTACAAAAGTTTTTGCCACCCTATATTGATTAATATATATATATATATATATCTATATATATATATATATATATATATATATTATATATATATATATATTAATATATATATATATATATATATATATATATATATATATATATATATACAGGTTATATGTGTGTGTGTGTATATATATATATATATATATATATATACAGGTTATATGTGTGTATATATATATATATATATTATATATATATATATACAGGTTATATGTGTGTATATATATATATATATATAGGTTATATGTACTCACATATATATGCAGGTTGTATGTATGTGCGAAACAGACATGCACACACACATATATATATACACACATACATATAACCTACATAATCATATTTGTATAGATTATATGCATATATATATATATATATATATATATATATATATATATAATATATATATATATATATATGTTGATTCGTTAGCTACTGCACGCATTTTCTCCTTCTTTCTGTGTTTTTCTCTCTCTCTGTATCTTCTGTTGAAGAGCGTAGGCTCGAAACGTTAAAGACTTGTTTTATTTATATTTCCTGAGCGCCATACTAATACAATGTTCGTTTGTTTTCCACCTGCCTTCGTCTTTTGTTTATTTTCATAAAGCTTCCCGTTATATATATATATATATATATATATATATATATACATATATATGTGTGTGTGTGCGTGTGTATGTATCACGTACATGCATGTAGCTTGTATATATATATATGTGTGTGTGTGTACATATATTTTAAATGTGTGTTTATGTAGAAAAAAATGGAAACATAGATAGTTTCAAGATACAACTGAAAATACATCTCGTTGCATATTTTATGTTTCATGTAATGGAGAATTTGTACATTGCAACATTTAAACAACATTAAAAATGGTGCTAACACAAACGCATCAATTTCCAAATCTATTTAAAAGACATATGCATGCTGAAAATACACGGAACCCAATGTTGAAGCTGATTATAAATACATTATACCTGGGGACAAAGGCATGGAGCGTCTAGAACACCAGTTAATATAAATATATAGAATAAAATGTTTATGTTAATGTAACCCGTTTGCAGTCTTTCAATTATAACTTTTCTTTCCATGA
>NC_043004.1:16919659-16927159 GCF_006345805.1 Octopus sinensis
AGGAAGAGGGGAAAAAGAGAGGGGAGGAAGGAAGGAAGGAAAAAAGGAAGGATAGAAGGAAGGGACGAAGAAACGAAGGAGCGAACGAACGAACGAACGGCGGGATGGAGGGACAGAAGGAGGGGGAGGGGGTTACAAGAGAAAAAAGAAAGAATTAATGAATGAAAAAGAGAGAGAAAGAAAACGAATGAAAGAAAGAAAAAAAGAATGAATGAATGAATGAAAGAAACAAACAAACAAACAAACAAACAAACAATGGATGGTAGACAGAGAGAAAGAAAAAGAGGAAAGAAGAAATATAGGAAGGAAATCAGGAACAAGCAAAGATGAATAGATGGCAAAGGTGTGAAGGAACGAAAGAATGATAGACAGAAAGGAGTAAATGAAGGAAGGATACAAGCGGGAATAAAGAACTAATGAAAAGAGAGAAAAATTGAGAAAGGAAGGAGGAAGGAAGAACGACAGAAGTAATGAATGAATGAACGAAAATGAAGAGATAAAAGTAAGAAACTGAAGCAAGATGAGATGTTTGGAAAGGTGATAAATGAAGGAGTGGGAAAAAAATTGAAAAAAAAATTATTGAAAGAGAACAGACTGAGAGAAAAAAAAAAAGAGAACATAACAGGGGAAAGAAAGAAGGAAACAAAAGAAAAACAGAAGAAAACATAAAAGAGACTACAAACAAATAAACAAAGCAAAAAAAAAGGAAATTATGCGAGGAAAAATGGAGGAAGGAACATAAAAAAATGGAAAATGACGGGAAAATTATTTTTCAAAATCCATTTGAACTCCTACATCAAAAGATATTAATGTAACGTAGTATCAGTAGAACTTACAATGAATTGTGTTGCTAGTGTCTATATTCCAACACAATTCCACAAGTTGTTGTTTTGTTGTTGTTGTTGATAGGATAGTGGTAGTTGTGGTGGAGGTAGTGGTGGTGGTGGTGGTGGTGGTTTGGCGCTCTTTGCTAATGTTACTCGTTGTGATGGCGACTGTGTTTATAGTAGTTAGTCATTGTTGCAGTAGCAGACAAACTTGCTGAGTTAGTAGTATTTATTGTTGTTGCTATTATAGTCATAATATTAGTTGTTGTAGTTATTGTGTTTGTTGTTTTACATGTAGTAGTAGTATTCACAGCAATAATTGCAGTGGTAGTGTACAAAATACGATACGTTTGTTGCATTCTCTCGTCAGCTTGGTCGCTTGCTTTCTCTCTTATTATTTTATTATTTCCTCTCTAGAATAAAGGAATAAACTTGTTTCAGATATTACAAACGAAGTGTATTAAATGCAGAGACTTGCAATTATTGTCAGACCGATTAAACAACAGAAATCAGTGGTGAAATATATTCACTCTTACACACTAATGCAGGCTGGATTTCTGTGATGTGCACTAAAGTTATCTCTTGTCTGTATTTTGTTTAAAAAACCAAAAACAAACCAATTTGACTAAACATAGTCGTGAGTGAATAAATAGCAATATCAAATTGAGACGAGAATAAAGTACGAGAGATTATTATTATTATTATTATTGTTATTATTATTATTAGTAGTAGTAGTAGTAGTAGTAGTAGTAGTAGTAGTAGTAGTAGTGGTGGTGGTGGTGGTGGTGGTGGTGGTGGTGGTGGTGGTGGTGGTAGTAGTAGTAGTAGTAGAGTAGTAGTAGTAGTAGTAGTACAGGCGGCGAGATGGCGGAAATGTTAGCACACCGGGCGAAATGCTTAGCAGCATTTCGTCTGCCGTTTGGTTCTGAGTTCAAATTCCGCCGAGGTCGACTTTGCCTTTCATCCTTTCGGGGTCGATAAATTAAGTACCAGTTACGCACTGGAGTCGATGTAATCGACTTAACCCCTCTATCTGTCCTTGTTTGTCTCCTCTATGTTTAGCCTCTTGTGGGCAATAAAGAAATAAAATAGGTATTTCATCTACCGCTACGTTCTGAGTTCAACTTCCACCGAGGTCGACTTTGCCTTTCATCCTTTCGGGGTCGATTAAATAAGTACCAGTTACGCACTGGGGTCGAGGTAATCGAATTAATCCGCTTGTCTGTCCTTGTTTGTTCTCTCTATGTTTAACCCCTTGTGGGTAGTAAAGAAATAGGTATTTCGTCTGCCGCTACGTTCTGAGTTCAAATTCCGCCGAGGTCGACTTTGCCTTTCAACCTTTCGTAAAATAAGTAGCAGTTGACCACTAGTGTCCATGTAATCGACTCATCCTCTCCTCTCAAAATTGCTACCCTTGTGGCAAAATTTGAAACCCTTCTTCTTCTTCTCATTATTATTATTATTATTATTATTATTATATTATATTATTATTATTACTATTACTATTACTATTATTATTATTATTATTATTATTATTATTCTATGTTTGATTTTTGCTTTACATTTGTACAAGTTGGCTCCAAGTCTCACCCAGAGACCTCAAGAGCAACGAGTTGGAAGTTCATAGCTGGTGTTATGCTTAGGGTGCCATATATTTGGTTTTGTACATAGTGTTGTACAAGTGAATGTTTAAGAAAGCATAAGAAAATTATGTGTTTGCTTTAAAACTTGAGATTACATAGAAAGTATTTTGCGTAGGATATGAGCAGTTCCCATGAGCACTATCTTTTGAATTTCTGCCATTTTTGAGTTTCCTGGTATCTGAGTTAGGTAGCAATGATGTCTGGCCTATTCGCATCTATCTTTCTGTCAGTTTGAATGGTGACGTTCCAGAGGTGCGAGATGTGATCATTTTCAAGCAATGGAGGTGGTTTGTGTACCCACCAATTATTTTTTTTTATTATCATTATTATTATTATTATTATTATTATTATTATTATTATTATTATTATTATTATTATCATTATTATTATTATTATTATTATTACTATTGTATGTTTGACTTTTGCTTTGTATTTGTACAAGTTGACTCCAAGTCTCACCCAGAGATCTCAAGAGACAAGCTGGAAATTCATGTTGGTGTTATGCCTAGGGTGTCATATATCTGGTTTGCACATAGTATTGTTCTAGAGAATGTTTAAGTAAACAAGAAACTTATGACTTTGTTTTAAAATCTGAGGTTACAGAGATAGTATTTTACGTAGGATACGGATAGTTTCCAGAAGCACTATCTTTTGAATTTCTACCATTTTGGGGTTTCCTTGTATCTGAGCTAGGTAGGAGTCAGCCACTTTTACTATCATTCTTAGAGTACCTATAATAACAGGTATTGTTTTAGTCTTGAGGTTCCACATTTTACCAATTTCTATTTCAAGATCTTTATACTTGCTCAGATTTTGGTAGGTCTTGACGGAAGCATTTATGTCGATTGGGACATTATCATTATTATTATTATTATTATTATTATTATTATTATTATTATTATTATGAAGGTAGTGCTCGAAATGAGGATAGATGGACAGCCAGCAAGTGATGAAGTGTCGTCCTTGTCCTGTTTACCATATATTTCTCTCGTTGTTAGCGTATTTAACTCATTTGTTTTCGTATTTCATATGGTAAACGGTTTGCGACATCCTGTACCCATATATATATATATTGTCAGTAAAAAAGGGTAGAATTAATTAATTGTTAATCAATTCGACCAAGCAGTATTCGGTATGTAAAAGGACCATTTACGGTATATTTGAAGTATTAATTTATAAAAATATGGTAAAGTAAAAAAATTCACTTTACCGCACACCGAACTTTTCAGAAATAGCAGCCAAAAATTTGGCTGTTTCTTCAACTGCAAGTAAAAGTCTCCAGACAATGCATACTCAGAAAATAACTCACATAGGTATAAGGGAAAAACAATGAAAGATCACATCCATATAAGATACCCGAGAACAGCCTGTTTCTAGATTCGTGGGTTAAACGCCACTTTTTCTTCATCAGCTCAGAGATTTCTTCTGATTTGGATTTGAAAATACTAAGAACCAAACATACCCATCCGATATCTGTAACATCGGACAAACTATGCTGGACACCAAGTACTAGCGAATCCAAAAATACAAATGAGATCTATTATTCTCCCTGTCCACCCACGTGAGTCATAGAGTAGTGCATTTCTACAGAGGCAAAAACTGTAGTTCAAATTCTTGGAGAGAAAGCATTATATTGTCAATAAAAAAGGGTAGAATTAATTAATTGTTAATCAATTCGACCAAGCAGTATTCGGTATGTAAAAGGATCATTTACGGTATATTTGAATTTATAAAAATATGGTAAAGTAAAAAAATTCACTTTACCGCACACCGAACTTTTCAGAAATAGCAGCCAAATATTTGGCGTTTAACCCACGAATCTAGAAACAGGCTGTTCTCGGGTATCTTATATGGATGTGGTCTTTCATTGTTTTTCCCTTATACCTATGTGAGTTATTTTCTGAGTATGCATTGTCTGGAGACTTTTACTTGCAGTTGAAGAAATAGCCAAAATTTTGGCTGCTATTTCTGAAAAGTTCGGTGTGCGGTAAAGTGATTTTTTTTTACTTTACCATATTTTTATAAATTAATACATCAAATATACCGTAAATGGTCCTTTTACATACCGAATACTGCTTGGTCGAATTGATTAACAATTAATTAATTCTACCCTTTTTTACTGACAATATAATGCTTTCTCTCCAAGAATTTGAACTACAGTTTTTGCCTCTGTAGAAATGCACTACTCTATGACTCACGTGGGTGGACAGGGAGAATAATAGATCTCATTTGTATTTTTGGATTCGCTAGTACTGGGTGTCCAGCATAGTTTGTCCGATGTTACAGATATCGGATGGGTATGTTTGGTTCTTAGTATTTTCAAATCCAAATCAGAAGAAATCTCTGAGCTGATGAAGGAAAAGTGGCGTTTAACCCACGAATCCAGAAACAGGCTGTTCTCGGGTATCTTATATGGATGTGATCTTTCATTGTTTTTCCCTTATACCTATGTGAGTTATTTTCTGAGTATGCATTGTCTGGAGACTTTTACTTGCAGTTGAAGAAATAGCCAATTTTTGGCTGCTATTTCTGAAAAGTTCGGTGTGCGGTAAAGTGAATTTTTTTACTTTACCATATTTTTATAAATTAATACTTCAAATATATATATATATATATTATATATATATATATAATATATATATATATTATATATATATATATATATATATATTATATATATATATATATGTATATATATATACACATATATATATATATGTGTGTGCGTGTATGTATGTATCTATGTATCTCTGTATGAACATATATGTATGCATATATATATATATATTATATATATATATATATATATATATATACATGTTCCTGATTGGATATATTACGATTGTTGTGATGTTTCCACAACTCATCCCTTCATATCATTTTAACCTATTCATTTTTTTTTTTTATTCAGAATTCTATGGTTATGAATTTGAAACTAGAAAAACACAAACCGTGTTTCGGTGCAACACTATATAAAGCTTAAGACCTTGGTAGTTCACCATGATAACTTCTAACAATATAAATCTCTCATTTACTTTCGCTTCATCACTCCAAGTATTTGTAAATTTTCTTTTGTGCCTTTTTCGTAGTTGCACCAAATTTAACTCCCGACAGTTAAATCATTAATCAAATTAACTCACCACGATTTCAAATCAGTCATTCAATTGTTTTGCCTAAATCAGTCACAGATTTTTAATTAAACTGATGTGGTAGGCATCTTCCTTTTAAATCACGCAAACTACTTACGACTCGACACCTACTGGAGTAGTTGTCACACTTTAATCAAATCACAGCCTGGTGTTTCAAAAACAAGAAGCAGAACATTATATAATACATTCGGGGATACGCAATACTTGAAAAGAGAAACAAGATAAACATAGCTAGATCTGTTTCGATCATACACTGTCTCAATCAGTACCGACTGACCTACAACTGGGTAACAACAAAATCAACCACAACAACAAACTACGGTTTAATCCCAATCCGATTCTTCCTAACGTGAGGCCATCAGTATCCCAAAATTCTATCATTTAACTGGAGACTTTATATTTAACCTTTCCATTTTTGGCAGCAAAACCATTTAGGCTTAGCAGGTTTTAAACTTTTGTTTACGTTATACAGAGCATACGTGCTTTAATGTAGTAAAAATTTATTTGATTCTTATAATTAAAATTTTAAGCATGCTATAGTCATTGAAATAAATAAATATATAAGTACATATATAAGTATTTATGTAGTCTTATATTCTTTCACTTGTTTCAGTCATTTGACTGCGGCCATGCTGGGGAACCACCTTTAGTCGAACAACTCGACCCCAGGACTTATTCTTTGTAAGCTTAGTATTTATTCTATCGGTCTCTTTTTTGCCGAACTGCTAAGCTACGGGGATGTACACACACCAATATCGGTTGTCATGTGATGGTGGGGGACAAACACAAACACACAAATACATACATACATATATATATATATGACGGGATTCTTTCAGTTTCCGTCTAACAAATCCACTCACAAGGCCTTTCGTCGGCTCGAGGCTATAGCAGAAGACAGTTACCCAAGGTACCACGCAGTGGGACTGAACCCAGAACCATATTGTTGGGAAGCCATATATATTTATGTATTTCAAAAACCCCTGCATGCTTAAACTATATATATCCAGCTGTGAAGAAGTACCAGGAAGTAGTCGGGCTATTTTTAAGATTTCTAGGGAAATATTTGGTCGATTAAGTAACAGGCTGGCCCGCCTGCTTCCTGGAACTTCTTCACAGCAGGTTACGGCCTTAAACTAATCAATGTAACTGCTTGAAATAATATTATAGTTGTTTTGACTTCTTTGCACCTAGAATCTGCGTTATACTTCTCTCATTTTTCTATAAATTCGATTGTTCATTTTTAAAATATCGCTTGTTCATCATGTTGGCTGTTCAATAGGCAATCACCAATGTTTTTACCTTGCCTGTTTTAGCCAACTATGGTGGATTTATACTATGATATAATTTATGGATACATCAAAAAATTTCTCCCGGCACAGCTGTAAGAAATTGTTGACCTCATCTGTTTTCTTTTTATACATAACTTTGTGTGTGTGTGTGTGTTTGTGTGTGTGTGTGTATGTGTGTGTGTGTGTGTGTGCGCGTCTGTGTGTGTGCGTCTGTGTGTGTTATGGTTCTTTTCAGTAGCTGGCGTCGCTTTCACAGCATTAACGTCACGTGAACTAATTTGACCAAGTCATTTTAAATTTGTCGCAAACCTCTCACTCTTCGCCTAGTATGTGATATGGTGACATATCCTACGTGCCCACGAAAATCTAGCATATGGAACTGATTCAAGCTGCTATTACACACATACAAGCACGCACGCGCACACGCACACACACATATAGATATATATTTCTTTATTGACCACAAGGGGCTAAACATAGAGAGGACAAACAAGGACAGAAAAAGGGATTAAATTGAGTATATCGACCCCAGTGCGTAACTGGTACTTTATTTATCTACCCCGAGAGGATGAAAGGCAAAGTAAACCTC
>NC_043004.1:16932159-16934659 GCF_006345805.1 Octopus sinensis
GCCAAACTGTTTGTCTAACGTCTTGAATGGTTTAATGTTGCATTTGCTGCAACGTTCCTTTGTAGTGTACTTTGAAATAAGTTCTAGAAGCTGAATATAATATGATAATCATTCATCCAGGATAGACAAAATTTATTGTCATTATTTTAATATCAATTTTAAAGATATTGACCCTTTTGTGTTTATCCAAGTTATTTGCAATTTTATACTTCAAGTCTTTCTGAAACTACGTCGTTTATAGCAAAGAAGCCTCTGCACCTTAATGGCCTGTATTGATGATAATACTTACTGATTTAAAGCTATCAGTACTATCCATATTCCTCAAAAGGCCATAGACGAATACTAGGATATTGAGAAAATTAAGTAGACGCCAATGTCTTCCCGTTTTCCCAAGCTCGTGTCTAATGCATTAGTTCAGTGTTTCATGAAGAGTGTATTCTTTACAAATATATCTTAGAGATTTAGGTGATTCTGCTGGTACGGTACTGTACCATGTTCATCGTTCCCACCAAAATTGACTTAGGCAGTGTGAATCACTCATCGGATATCACAGCAGCAACAAATAACATTAAAGTGGATAGAATCTGATAATAATTTCGTTAGCTTTCTGAAGGCGTGCTAGCATTGGCTTCTCACTTAGGTAATCTATAGAGAATGTCTGTAGAGTAACCAGTATACTTGAACATTTTCTATCAACTCATTTTTTTTAACGGATATAAGTAGCTTGCAGTAATGTAGCACACGAGTTTAGCTCTCATATTATTGAAGTATTTGACAAGGAGATAAAATGAAGAATAATTTGTTTTCAGGATAGCAGTTACTTCATAAATTGCAGAGACGACATGACACAGCTTCTAGACCTCGTTCTGGATGTTAGTTAAGAGACTTTGGGAGCGGGCTGATATACAGCTCTCATAGATATTGATTTCAACATAGCCTTCCAAAGATTTAACTGCGACATCCCGTTGAAAATTCTGTTCACCATTTGGAGTCTGGGGAAAAGTATGGCACCGAATTAAATATTCTCTTGTGAACATATTCCAGCATGTTATTATAAAAAAAGTTCATTCAAGCAGGATAAACGACATTAGCATTGTGCTCCGAGGCACAGTGTTGAACTTAATTCTAGAAGATCAAAAACGTCATAACACAGCAAATTAATGTCTGGCTCACAACTCATCCACTTTGAAAAGGTATACTAGTAGATATGTGAGGTCTAGGAGTTATTGTCTCAGCCTGTATCAACAATGAAATCGCTTTAGTTCTAATAGGTAAGCTCATGAATCCTCAGAACATTTCAGTCCAGAGATCCTGAAGCCATCATCTTTCTATTCACTACCTTGCTTAAAATCACCTAAAGTACTCCGGCTTCACGTAGTTTCCGTATGAAATCAAAATATTGTGTGAACTGAGGTGCCTCAACGCTCAATTATAAAGTAAATAATTATTATGACAAGCATTATTTACTTAGAAAACCTGAAAATTCTCAAGCATTATTCGATGGGTGATATGGAGAATTTAGAAAATATACCAACAGCGTCGAGTTTAAAATCATCTGAAGCTGAAACGTCGTATCTCGCTAGAAGAATCGTAGCATATAACGATGTTGAGGAATGCCTTGTTGACATTAACTTGCCCGATTCTATTTAGTTTTATCACGAAACAAATCAAGGGTGAAAAATTCCACTTCCTTTTAAGCCGTATCAAGACAACTACCACTAAGTAATATCAGATACACCATACACTAACACATGGCCTCGACTCATACTAGACGAAAGCTAAGTTTATCTAAATAATAGTATTTTATTTTCTCGTCGGAAGAAAACTTTTGAATAATAGCATTCATAATAATTAATAGATTACTTGATTTTAGATATTTAAATCGAGAAGTATAACTTAATAAACATATAGCCACAGCTATATTACAATCAAATACGACAGTTATGTCTAATCACTTAGCTCAAAATAATCAATTCTATGCATTTGTCTGGCGTGAAAAAGAAAGTGTTGCCTAAAACTACACCCTTACATAGCTAAATACGCCGAAATATTCTAATACATTTATAGCTATACAGATAGCTCCACACATTTAACTTTACTCACATAGTTTCCCATAGAAGACTCTGCAGATATGATATTCGAGAGGGAAAATGTATTCAGAAAAATAATTCTAAACAATTTTTGAGACGCGTCATAGATCATATTAACTTTTACGTTTCCCTTTTCCCTTACGTGTTGGTATAAGTAATATTTGCGTTAGAAGTTTTATCCAACAACATTGAAGTTAAGGGAAGAAACAATAGTCATCTCAGATGGACTCACTACTTGATATTTAATTGATTATATTTCCTTGAATGTTGCGCTGTTGCTTCTTCCATTTGCCAATATTGGAAGAAAAATTACTCCGCAAAAGAAGATCACAGAGAACGATGTGATTCTGCTAGCAATTACATCAACTATCGATATTGCGATGCATCACTGGTCAAAGGAAGATAAAATG